>NC_053158.1:4407516-4534433 GCF_016835505.1 Polypterus senegalus | reverse complement strand
CTAAAATAAACATTATTATATATGCTTTAAACTAGTAATTCATATTTAATGAAACTTTCGTGATTTTGTCGGGCGATTTTGATGGCTCTATTTTGTCGGCGCATATGTCTATCAGCGCAAATGTCGGGTCACACAGGGCACACACCAAGCACACACTAGGGTCAATTTAGGATCGCCAGTGCACCTAAACTGCTTGTCTTTGGACTGTGGGTAGCAAACCCAGGTCTCCTAACTGTGAGGCAGCAGCGCTATCCACCGCGCCACCGAGCCGCCCCCTGAAGCAAATATTTGCAGCTCATATTGAAGAAGTAAAACAGCTGACCTCCGCCATCAAGAGAAAAGCAGAATCCGAATGCAAAGTGCTGTGTGATGAATTAGCAGTGTTTGAAGATAGGAATGTGTGTGATGTGCCATCTGCTGGAATGACAGAGGCGGAGCAACCAGACTGTCACATCGACAGACACACAGGCACTTACCCTTTTGTTAAGGGGGATAGAAAGGAGATACATACAGTGTATACAGAACATACAGAATCTTTTCTGCTGGAGTCAAAATTTTCTTTTTGTGAGTATTTCTTATTTTTACTTGTGTAATTTACAAAATATATTTGTGCTATTAAGTAAGTGATTTCTGTGCTTTGGATTTTTCAGTTTCTCCTCTAGTGGGCGATCATAGCATCTTGAGTTACTCCTCCACTTCTGTACCTTATGCATTTATATGCCATTCAGATCAAAGTTGTGTTTTCCAAAGTTGTCCAGACGTCGCCATCTTGCATTACCAGAGATGGAAATTAAATTAAATGTTCATCTAACGAGGTTCTCATTTTTGTTTCTTTTGCTCCCCAAGATCGCAGGTACATCATCTGGCTGTTCCTGGTGACCATAGCCTTCAACTGGAACTGCTGGTTTATTCCGATGAGGTGGGCTTTTCCCTACCAGACAGCCCAGAACACCATCTATTGGCTCTTTTTTGATTACCTGTTCGATGTTGTCTACCTGGTGGACATGCTGGTGTTTCAGCCGCGCTTGCAGTTCATCAGAGGTGGAGACATCATTGTAAGTCTTCTCAAATTCTTCAGTAAGCATCATAAACAGGACAGATAAGTCTCATGGGCTGATCTTTAACGTTCCCACTCATTTATTCAGTTTCTGTGCTTTACTTGTCAAATTCAGAGTCGCGGTGGGGAACGGAGTGTGAAGCGGCCAGTTTGAGGATCAGCAACTCCAAGTCTGAGGTTGTACTTTTCAGGCAGGAAAGGGTGGAGAACCTTCTGCAATTCGGGGATGAAGTTCCTCCTCAAATGGCAGAGTTTAGGTACAAGGATCTCATTCACGAGTGAAGGAAGAAGGGAGTGAGAGATCGACAGAGCAGCTACTACAGTCATGCAGACATTGCACCAGTCAGTTGTGGTGAAGAAAGAGCTGACCTGAAGGGCAAAGCTCATGATTCACTGGTTGATCTTCATCCCTTCCATTACAGATGGCCATGAGCTCTAGGTGGTGATAGAACAAACAAGATCACAAGTGGCAGATATTACTTTTCTTTGGAGGGTGTATGGGCTCAGTCATTGAGATAGGGCGAGGAGTGCAAATGTCCAGGAGGAGCTCCAAGTAGAGATGCTGCTGCTCCACTCCTCCTCATCAAAAGGAGTCAGTTGAGTTGGTTCTGGCTTCTGATTAAGATGCCTTACTGGGGAGATTTTTTAGTTTTGTCCAACCGGGGGGAGACCTCTGGGGAGACCCTGGATATTCTGGACAGATTACATCTCACGGCTTCTCTGAGAGCACCTCTGTATCCCCAGGAGGAATTGGATGAGGTGGTGAGGAAAAGGGACATCTGGACATTGTTGTTCAGGCTGATGCCCCCACGACCCAGACCAGGATAAGCAGGTACTACAGTCATGCAGACATTGCACCAGTCAGTCGTGGTGAAGAAAGAGCTGACCTGAAGGGCAAAGCTCATGATTCACTGGTTGATCTTCATCCCTTCCATTACAGATGGCCATGAGCTCTAGGTGGTGATAGAACAAACAAGATCACAAGTGGCAGATATTACTTTTCTTTGGAGGGTGTATGGGCTCAGTCATTGAGATAGGGCGAGGAGTGCAAATGTCCAGGAGGAGCTCCAAGTAGAGATGCTGCTGCTCCACTCCTCCTCATCAAAAGGAGTCAGTTGAGTTGGTTCTGGCTTCTGATTAAGATGCCTTACTGGGGAGATTTTTTAGTTTTGTCCAACCGGGGGGAGACCTCTGGGGAGACCCTGGATATTCTGGACAGATTACATCTCACGGCTTCTCTGAGAGCACCTCTGTATCCCCAGGAGGAATTGGATGAGGTGGTGAGGAAAAGGGACATCTGGACATTGTTGTTCAGGCTGATGCCCCCACGACCCAGACCAGGATAAGCAGGTACTACAGTCATGCAGACATTGCACCAGTCAGTCGTGGTGAAGAAAGAGCTGACCTGAAGGGCAAATCACTTGATTTACTGGTTGATCTTCATCCCTGCCATTACTGATGGCCATGAGCTCTAGGTGGTGACATAAAGAACAAGATCACAAGTGGCAGATATTAGTTTTCTTTGGAGGGTGTCTGGGCTCAGCTATTGAGATAAGGCGAGGAGTGCAGACTTCCAGGAGGAGCTCCAAGTAGTGACGCTGCTGCTCCACTCCTCCTCATCAAAAGGAATCAGTTGAGGTGGTCCTGGTTTCTGATTAGGATGCCTTACTGGGGAGATGCGTTAGGATTATCCAACCGGGGGGAGACCTCTGGGGAGACCCTGGATATTCTGGAGAGATTACATCTCTCTCTGGGAACACCTCTGTATACCCCAGGAGGAGTTGGATGAGGTGGTGAGGAAAAGGGACATCTGGACATTGTTGTTCACGCTGATGCCCCCACAACCCAGACCAGGATAAGCAGGATTAGAAAAGGAGCCTATACCCATGGGAGGTCAGTATCTAATTTGGATAGGATGTAGATACATACACATATTCCTCCACACTGGGTCAATTTAAAGGAATCACTAAGACTTAACACTGGAAGCCTACAAAAAAACCATCAAGCTGCTTGCTGCTTGTGCTGATCAACACATTGGCATAACAAAAGACGCTGATGGAGAGGTGCGAAGGAATTTAAGGTGGCTTGGGATTACGGAATTTTTCGTAGGCTTCAGGGATTCTAATGTTAAATCACAAAACAGGAAAAAATAATCTCATAGTAACATGTAAGGAATGTACAGAGACCACCTAGTATCTAGACTAGCATTTGAGCAGGGGGCTAACACAATGCCACCAACTCAGTTCAGTCTGTTTTAGACTCGGCCAGGATTTCATGATGAGCACCGTCCCCTTTGAACTGTGACTATTAAAGCCACAGATGGTATATGGGACCTGGGAACTTTCTGTACTTCAGCCAATGGGCGCCACAAGTCCCACTTCCCAATGCAAGTGAGCAAATAGCAATATGTTTGTTTTCTCGATACAACACAGCAGATTGGAGTTGGTGTTGAGTGGCTCTTCACATGTCACACAGTTCAGAGAATTCCGTGTATTCAAATTCCTGTCTCCCAAGTTGTCCCAAACCAGTCGCTGTATGGAATCCGCATGTTCTCCTCATGGAGTTTTCTTAGGGTGGTCCCATCTCGTGGTTCATCCCAAAGACGTACACATTCAGTGAAGTGCTCTTCAAGTGTGTCCCAATGTGCCATCCAGGGCAGCTTACTGTCTTCAACGTTACGGGGTCCATGTATTACAAATAAAGTGCCTGTAAGAAATCGAGCAAGATGACACCTTTTATTGGCTTTCTCAAGTCCAACAACAACAACATTTATTTCTAGAGCACATTTTCATACAAACAATGTAAAGTTGTGCTTGAAAGTTTGTGAACCCTTTAGAATTTTCTATATTTCTACATAAATATGACCTAAAACATCATCAGATTTTCACTCAAGTCCTAAAAGTAGATAAAGAGAAACCAGTTAAACAAATGAGACAAAAATATTATACTTGGTCATTTATTTATTGAGGAAAATGATCGAATATTACATATTTGTGAGTGGCAAAAGTATGTGAACCTTTGCTTTCAGTATCTGCTGTGACCCCCAATAACTCAACTAAAGCGTTTCCGGTAACTTCTGATCATTCCTGCACACCGGCTTGGAGGAATTTTCGTCCATTCCTCCGTACAGAACAGCTTCAACTCTGGGATGTTGGTGGGTTTCCTCACATGAACTACTCACTTCAGGTCCTTCCACAACATTTCGATTGGATTAAGGTCAGGACTTTGACTTGGCCATTCCAGAACATTCACTTTATTCTTCTTTAACCATTCTTTGGTAGAACGACTTGTGTGCTTAGGGTCGTTGTCTTGCTGCATGACCCACCTTCTCTTGAGATTCAGTTCATGGACAGATGTCCTGACATTTTCCTTTAGAATTCTCTGATATAATTCAGAATTCATTGTTCCATCAATGAAGGCAAGCCGTCCTGGCCCAGATGCAGTAAAACAGGCCCAAACCACGATACCAACACCACCATGTTTCACAGATGGGATGAGGTTCTTATGCTGGAATGCAGTGTTTTCCTTTCTCCAAACATAACGCTTTTCATTTAAACCAAAAAGTTCTATTTTGGTCTCATCCGTCCACAAAACATTCTTCCAATAGCCTTCTGGTTTGTCCACGTGATCTTTAGCAAACTGCAGACAAGCAGCAATGTTTTTTGGAGAGCAGTGGCTTTCTCCTTGCAACCCTGCCATGCACACCATTGTTGTTCAGTGTTCTCCTGATGGTGGACTCATGAACATGAACATTAGCCAATGTGAGAGAGGCCTTCAGTTGCTTAGAAGTTACCCTGGGGTCCTTTGTGACCTCGCTGACTATTACACATGTGCCTTGCTCTTGGAGTGATCTTTGTTGGTCGACCACTCCTGGGAGGGTAACAATGGTCTTGAATCTCCTCCATTTGTACACAATCTCTCTGACTGTGGATTGGTGGAGTCAAACTCTTTAGAGATGGTTTTGTAACCTTTTCCAGCCTGATGAGCATCAACAACTCTTTTGTGAGGTCCTCAGAAATCTCCTTTGTTCGTGCCATGATACACTTCCACAATCATGTGTTGTGAAGAGCAGACTTTGATAGATCCTGTTCTTTAAATGACACAGGATGCCCACTCACACCTGATTGGCATCCCATTGACTCGAATTTCACCTTCAAGCTAACTGATCATCCGTGAGGTTCACATACTTTTGCCACTCACAATTTTTGTGATGCACCATCTGTTGGAATGACAGAGACACAGCAAACTGGCGGACACACAGATACTCAGACACATCATTTTATTAAGGTGGATTCATTTAGACCATTTTGCAGAGATCTATATTAACTCTAACATTAAAGAGATTCTTTATGTTGACCAGTGTCAAAAATGTTGCAATACATCCACTGGAGTTCAATGTTGTATAAAAATTAAATATGAAAACTTTGAAGAGGGGGGTGAATTCTTTTTACAGGCACTGTAGGCCTTGTCCTCCCACATCCCAATGAACTGAATGAATCGGTTTCCCGGGTGCTACTCCGTCAACCTGATTCTGTCTTGTGTGAAACGCTTAGACGAGAAAGAAAGAGACGGAGATGATTCCATTTCCACTTCTTTTACAGTCTGACACAAAGGATATGAAGGCCAACTACCGGAGCTCGATGAGATTTCGGGTATGTTCTTGTCCCTCTCGACTGTCTCTGCTCAGTGGATCGATTCATTTGTTTCAAAGCTCTCTCTCTTATTGTCTTTCAGAGGGACTTTTGTAGCCTACTGCCTTTTGATGTGCTGTATATCAAGTTTGGACTTCTACCCGTGTTCAGAGTAAATCGCCTCATGAAGGTAATTTCTTCTACTTCTTGTTTTTCCATTGTTGACATAATTTATGCTTGGCTTCTCCAGAACCGACCCATATTTTGCAAAGAGCCTGGAGCTTAACTTTCACACCAAGAAGGTGGGCTCTACCTGGATGGAATGTGCATGTTCTCCCAATGCATTTCCTCCTGAATAGAGGAGGTCAACTGATCATAGACCATCCATAATAATACAGACTCACGCCCAGGGTTGTTCATACCTCACTGCCACTTGTGCCAGTGATCAACATTGATTGGGCCATAAGCTTAACACTAGAATCCCTGAAGCATATGAAAAAACTCGTAATCCCGACCCACCTTAAATCCCTTCACGCCTCTCTGTCAGCGTCTTTTGTGTTGTAAATGCGTCGATCACAACAAGCAGTAAGCAGCCTGCTGTCCCAAATCACCGCCGGAGTTCATCTCAGGCAAAAAGTTCTCAGAGCTCAAGCCAAGTCTCCTTATCTGCATGTGAGGTGCCTGGAGTTGTAGAAAGTAAATAATATCTCGCTATTTGGAATGCATACATTTCATGTGTGCTCTGTGTCCACAACTATCTGTGTAAATTGTAGGATGAAATGCAAGGCAGGAATCGTTGAACACATAACTAAAAAAGAAACGTTTTTCATATTTTAGTAATAATTGACAAAATGTACACATGAAGTGTATAACGTGTAAAGGCTGAAGTCCAGATATCAAATAAACACTTTCACAAAAAGTACACGTATAGCAAAACAAGTGCACTTTTATTCAAGAGTGTAACCCTAGAAAAAGAAATCAGTTTAAGGTACAACATTGACAGCTTTGTTGGTGCAACAGTAAGATCTGCTGATTGGTAATCAAAAGGTTGCTGGTTCGATTCCAAGCACGCCTGCTGCTCTTATTCTTACTATTATACAATAAAAACATACATTTGATTTGAGTCTGTAACAGCCGCTGTAAATGTATGGTACAGTGAAACCTCTGGTGACCCGAAGTAATTTCTCCCATAGGATTGTATGTAAATACAATTAATCCATTCCAGATCGTAAGAACTGTATGTAAATATATTGTTTAAAGATTTTTAAGCACACAAATAGTAAATTATACCATAGAATGGTCAGTGTAATAGTAAACTAAATGTAAAAACATTGAATAACACTGAGACAAACACCCAGGCTGCCTGCTCAGCTGCTCACTTTCTCTCTCTCTCTCTTGCTCTCTCTCGCTCTCTCTCTCTCGCGCTCGCTCTCTCTCTCTCTGCTCTCTCTCTCTCTCTTCTCTCTTTCTCTCTCTCTCTTGCTCTCTCCCTCTCACTCACACCAGCTTTCTCCTCCTGCTTCCTGCCTTCTCCTGCAACCTCCAGTTCTTTCCTGTTCTCTTCATTTTCCCTTTAGCTGACTCGCGCTTCTATTTATGAAGAGGACGTGGTAGTCGTGGCAATCAGCAGCTCCTGGGAACAATTACAGATGCAGACCGTTTCTCACCTGTGCACTTAGGTGAGAAACGCCCACCTCACGAACTCCTCAGGAACCTCTTCGGCCACACACCACCACGCCCCCTCACTAAGCCGCGAGTGCGGTGATTATTTATTAAAACTGGCCTTTTTGATGGGAGCTGTGGACCTGCTATACCACAGGAGGAAGCTGGGTTGAGAGGAGGTTACAGTTTTGAGGGAGAGTCCCTCTGCATGATGCACCGAGAACAATGTACAGTACAGGGAGAGACTGAACACGTGTGTAAATCATTGGCAGTACGAACTGGAAGGGAAGGGAAACTGGCTTGTTCATCACCCGATGTGTGGTCGTGAACAGATGCAGAAGTTTGGCAAACTTTTTGGTCCGTAACCATTTATATTTGTTCAGAGATGTTCATGACCCAAGGTTCCACTGTACTTGTAAAAGTTTATTTATTCAATTTTATTCTCTCAGTCACGTTCACATTTCCCCCGATCTGACACTGCTAGTTTCCAAATAAAGCCGTGCTATAGCAGAGGTGAACTCTTCAGGAATTCCAGTGTTAAAGACCACTCTGAATGGTCAAATGATATCTGTGGTCAATTGGCTAGGCAGACCCAGTCGATGAAAACGTGTAGTGAATGTTTCTTTGGAAGGTCTGAGTAGACATCTCGATTTGGTGTGCGCGCCACCAGTTGTCACCACCAGAGGTGCTTCTCCCAGATCTCAGTGAAAGCAGGAGACACGGAGTCTTCATTAATTCTGTTCAAGGCTTCTTTGGTGCTGAGCCATTTACCTCTTTAGCCCGTGTGTATCTCGGACTTTCAACAAACGCTACCACATACTTAGGGTCTTTTGAGACCCAGCATATATTTATATTTAAATCGAGCCACAAATAACCATAAGTGTCCACAGTTTTATTGAAACCTCTTTGATGAACACCTTGTCTGAGCTCTAACGCCTCTACAATTTCCAGTCTACACTATTCATGACATGATGGCATCAGAAGTGTCACTCTGCTCTGCTCCTCTCTCTGACACGTAATCTGCTATCAACAACAGAGGCTCTTTTAACGGCTTGCTGTGCTGATGAGCGTCCATCTGTGTCTTCTCTTTATCTCTTTCTTCACTCAACTTATGAACACCTACTGTAAAACAGGACACAAACAAAGAGTTGGGACACCACCCCGGTGACCCTGAGTAAATGAAAGGCTTAAAGCAAAGAAGATTAGGCAGTAATTGCAGAAACATCTCAGGCGCTCCAAGATGGCCAATTTTCAGGTTGTGAGTTCAAGTGGCAGGAACAGGAAGGTCCAGGTGGGCAAACACGGAAGTGAGTGACGTCAGAAATGGAGTGGCTGTCAATGTTTCGTTATGCAGAAGGAGAACAGGAGGCATTAGTATACAGCTGTGATGGGTCTAACTGCAGCCTGCAATACTTTTGACATATATCAGGTAATGGTAAGGTTTTGACACGTATTTTTAGGAAGTCACTGCACTGGAGAGATTCCGAAGGAGTGGAAAATGTCGAATATCATCTCATTATATAAAAGGGTGACCGGGCAGAGCCAAGCAACTACAGGCCAGTAAGCTTACATGAAACATCTCAGGAAAATTAATGGAAGGAATTATTAAGGATAAGATTGAGCAACACATGGCAAGGACAGGAGTTATTAGGGAGCAGTCAGTAGTGGGGTCAGAAGAGGGAGGTTGTGTTTACTAACATGTTGGAATTCTATGAGGAGAAACAAAAGGATACAACCAAAGAGGAGCAGATGAGATTATTTATCATGACTTTCAGAAAGCATTTGATAAGGTGCCACATGAGAGGTTGGGCATCAAACTAAAAGAAGTGGCAGTTCAGGGTGTGGTTTTTAGATGGGTGCAGAATTGGCTCAGACACAGGAAGCAGAGGGTGATGGTGTGAGGAACCTCATCAGAACTGGCCGATGTTGAGAGTGGTGACCAGCAGGGGGCAGTGCTGGGGCGACTGCTATTTTTAATATACAGTTAGGTCCATAAATATTTGGACAGAGACAACTTTTTTCATTTTGGTTCTGTACATTACCACAATGAATTTTAAATGAAACAACTCAGATGCAGTTGAAGTGCAGACTTTCAGCTTTAATTCAGTGGGTTGAACAAAACGATTGCATAAAAATGTGAGGCAACTAAAGTATTTTTTGAACACAATCCCTTCATTTCAGGGGCTCAAAAGTAATTGGACAATTGACTCAAAGGCTATTTCATGGGCAGGTGTGTTCAAGTCCGTCGTTATGTCTTATCAATTAAGCAGATAAAAGGCCTGGAGTTGATTTGAGGTGTGGTGCTTGCATGTGGAAGATTTTGCTGTGAACAGACAACATGCGGTCAAAGGAGCTCTCCATGCAGGTGACAGAAGCCATCCTTAAGCTGCGAAAACAGAAAAACCCATCTGAGAAATTGCTACAATATTACAGTGGCAAAATCTACAGTTTGGTACATCCTGAGAAAGAAAGCAAGCACTGGTGAACTCAGCAGCAAAAGACCTGGGCGTCCACGGAAGACAACAGTGGTGGATGATCGCAGAATCATTTCCATGGTGAAGAGAAACCCCTTCACAACAGCCCACCAAGTGAACAACACTCTCCAGGGTTGGCATATCGATATCCAAGTCTACCATAAAGAAGACTGCATGACAGTAAATACAGAGGGTGCACTGCATGGTGCAGCCACTCATAAGCCTCAAGAATAGAAAGGCTAGATTGGACTTTGCTAAAGAACATCTAAAAAAGCCAGCAGAGTTCTGGAAAAACATTCTTTGGACAGATGAAACCAAGATCAACCTCTACCAGAATGATGGCAAGAAAAAAGTATGGAGAAGGCGTGGAACAGCTCATTATCCAAAGTCTGTAAAACATGGTGGAGTCAGGCAGTGTGATGGCTTGGCGTGCATGGCTGCCAGTGGCACTGGGACACTAGTGTTTATTGATGATGTGACACAGGACAGAAGCAGCCGAATGAATTCTGAGGTGTTCAGAGACATACTGTCTGCTCAAATCCAGCTAAATGACGTCAAATTGATTGGGCGGCCGGCGTTTCATGATACAGATGGACAATGACCCAAAACATACAGCCAAAGCAACCCAGGAGTTTATTAAAGCAAAGAAGTGGAAAATTCTTGAATGGCCAAGTCAGTCACCTGATCTTAACCCAACTGAGCAGGCATTTCACTTGTTGAAGACTAAACTTGGACAGAAAGGCCCTCAAACAAACCGCAACTGAAAGTAAAGGCCTGGCAGAGCATTAAAGAGGAGGACACCCAGCATCTGGTGATGTCCACGAGTTCAAGACTTCAGGCTGGCATTGCCAGCAAAGGGTTTTCAACCAAGTATTAGAAATGAACATTTTATTACCAGTTATTTTATTTGTCCAATTACTTTTGAGCCCCTGAAGTGAAGGGATTGTGTTCATAAAATACTTTAGTTGCCTCACATTTTTATGCAATCGTTTTCTTCAACCCACTGAATTAAATCTGAAAGTCTGCACTTCAACGTCATCGGAGTTGTTTCATTTAAAATTCATTGTGGTGATGAACAGAACCGAAATTCGAAAAGAGTTGTCTCTGTCCAAATATTTATGGACCTAACTGTAAATGATTTCGATAGGAATACAAGTAACCAGCTGGTGAAGTTTGCAGATGATAGATACCAAGATAGGTGGACTAGCAGATAATTTGGAATCCGTCATATCATCACAGAAGGACTCCAGGTCACTTGCATCAAAATCAGAGCCCAGCAAGTCAGAGTCCGATTCAACAAGCAATATGCAAAGCGCCGTCCACAGAGTATTTTCCTTTGCGCGTTCGCTTTGGAGTATCGCCAGATGTTGATGCCATTTCAGAGGTTGTTTGCTCTTCGCTTCTCACGCATGTGCAGGTAATCGAGGTCAGATCAACCAAACCGTTGGGGCAGATTGCTGGGGTCCTTACCTGGCCGAGATGCCTGGAAGGACCGGAAGGGGGTATGTATAGCTTCCGGGCCACGAGAGGGCAACCGCCCTGGATTAAGAGAGGACCACGGGAGAAGATGGAGCAGGATGAAACTCCCATAAGGAGAGGAAAGGCAGCCAGGGACTTTGATAAAGCCCGGAGAAGAGGCGATTGGCGCTGAATGCACTGTGTTTGTGCTTGGGACTGTAATCCTGTGTTTAATTCTGTTTAATAAACGTGTGCAGTTTTATAAAGATGTGGTTTCCGACTGGTGGTGTCTGGGCAAGTCTCACACTGTCTTTCCTTCTAGCAAAGAGAGTCAAACTAAAAACATAACAGCGAGTTTTGCCACCGTTTACAACTGATTACAGACCTCTAACCCCTGAATTTTGACAAAAGTCGACATCCACCCTAAAAGAGTTAAAGGACCATCAACACCAAATCCATCCATCCATCCATCCATTACCCAACCCTCTATATCCTAACTGCAGGGTCACTGGGGTCTGCTGGAGCCAATCCCAGCCAGCACAGGGTGCAAGGCAGGAAAAAAACCCCAGGCAGGGCGCCAGCCCACCGCAGAACATCAAACCAAGTTAGTAATATATTGAACAATTATTATTTAAAGTAATGTTGAATAAATCGGACTCTGCATAAAAGGTAAAGTACCACTTCTGGTTAGCGGAGATTGCCCAAAAGTTGATAGAAACCTACGCTTTGTACCTAATACAGTGGAACCTCGGTTTGAGAATTAAGTTCGGAAACGTGATCACAATCCAAAGCACTTTCGTATATCAAAGTCGAATTTCCCCATAAGAAATAATGGAAACTCAGAGGATTCGTTCCAGAACCCAAAACTATTCATATAAAAATGATTAATACAAAATATAAAGTAAAATACATAAAACAAATTAACCTGCACTTTACCTTTAAAAACAATCATGGCTGGTTTGAGTGAGTTTCTAAACTCTTGTGGGATTCCACCCAACGGGATGACCGCTGAAAGAAGCGTCCCAAAGCAATCGCAGTCTCCCAAGCTGTAGCAGTTGGCGTATAAGCGCATCCAAAAGATTGCGGACATGCTATAAAAGCGCCTGTCGTCGATGGGTCATACAAGGAGCATTATAAAGATCCCACTGCAATAAATAACAAGCGCTGTTGCTGTTTCAAGCTGAATAAAGCTGGTGTTAAAGTACTGAGACTCAGCTTTGTGTTTTGGGGCAAGATGGGGACTCGCTTCAGCACGCACACACACACACACAGTCACAATGCTGTAGTAAACAGATGTTGACTATGAGTGAGCACACAGACTCAGGCGGAGAATAGGAGGCGATTGCCTACAAGAGGAAGAGAGAGAGAGAGAGAGAGAGCGCCGCGGCGAAAGTGAGATAAGGAGAGAGAGAGAGAGCGAGAGCGAGAGATAAGGAGATAGAAACACGAGCTGAGATAAGGAGATAGAGGCGGGGTGGCGAGAGAGATAAGGAGTGAGAGAGAGAGAGAGAGAGAGAGAGATGCGGGCGGCGAGATAAGGAGAGATAAGGAGAGAGAGAGTGGCAGCGGCGAGAGAGAGATAAGGAGATAGAAACACGCTGCGGCGAGGTAAGCGTGTGGCGAGAGATAAGGAGTGAGAGAGAGAGAGAGAGAGAGAGAGAGAACCATCAGCGTGGATCACAGTGAGATAAGGAGAGAGAGAGTGCAAGACGAGAGAGGAGAGAGATAAGGAGAGAGAGGAGAGAGTGCTGCGAGAGCGAGCGAGAGAAATAAGGAGTGAGAGAGAGAGAGCAGCAGAGAGACAGAAGAACCATCAGCTCAGTTGTGATCACATGACGCTCAGCAGACAAAGTGTATCCATACTACTCGTATTCCAAGATATAGCTCGTTTATCAAGTCAAAATTTATTAAAAATTTTGCTCGTCTTGCAAAACACTCGTAAACCAAGTTACTCGTAAACCGAGGTTCCACTGTACTTGTATGCAAAATTTGGGCGACCTAAGTGAAAGCGAACTCAAGTTTACATACCACACAGACAGGCACACAGACATAATTCCAAAAATGGTATTTTTGGACTGAGGGTGGTCTAAAATGTCAAGATTCATTAAAATCTCGAGGTCGAATTTTTGGACAATTACAATACTTTCCCTATGAGAAAGTTAAACATTTTTGGAATTTGACGGCTTCACTAAGTTACGTGAGCATTCAGAGTGACTTTTAACTCCAAAGAGGTCACGACATGCACCCAGTAACGTCAGACCAGTTTTAGCACCTGAAGTACAAAATGACTTCGGCCCTAACCAAACAAAATGGCAGCCATAATAGTAAAAATAAGAAGAACCAAATAGAAAATATGAACATATTCATGATGTGCTGGCCTCACAAACCGCAATAAAGGTGCAGGAGGAGAGCACACAAAACGAATAAGAGAAATGAACACAGCAGTAAAGTAAGTTGTCCGGTTTAACACGGGCATCATTTGCTGTCCAGTCAGGCCCATTCATGCACTTTCCCATCATAGCTCCATTTTGTCTTTTTTCTTTCAGTACGAGTCGTTCTTTGAATTTAATGATCGCCTAGAGAGCATCATGGACAAAGCGTACATCTACAGGTAGGACTTGGGAGTTTTATTGTGTATTGTGTTGTATTGACCCCCTTCTTTGACACCCACTGCACGGCCAACCTACCTGGAAGGGGGTCTCTCTTTGAACTGCCTTTCCCAAAGTTTCTTCCATTTTTCCCTACAAGGTTTTTTTTTGGGAGTTTTTTCTTTGTCTTCTTAGAGAGTCAAGGCTGGGGGGCTGTCAAGAGGCGGGGCCTGTTAAAGTCCATTGCGGCACTTCCTGTGTGATTTTGGGCTTTACATAAAATAAACTGTATTGTATTGTATTGTATTGTATGACGTGTCTACATATGAGGAGAAGAGGAAGGTCTGAATAAATGTAATCAGAGCCGCCCTGTCCTATACGCAGATCACACATTTGGGGGGGGGACAGGTTCAGGTGCCAATAGGATTTGGATTTTTTAATTTTATTACAATCGTTCCATACAAATAGATCAATTTTTATAAAAATAAGATTGAAAACAAATCAACCCCCACCCCTGAGAAAGAGAGCATGGCCAGCAGAGTAAAACTTAAAGCTAATAAAAATAAGTCAATAAATTAATAAGTGAATAAAGATAAATGGAGAAGAAAAAGAAATGGGGAGACAATCTGCTTCCTCAGTGCTTTAAATGTTTATTCTAAAATATTACTGGTCAGATCCTCCCAGTTTTTGAAAACATTTTGCACAGACCCTCGAAGTTAGAATTTGATTTTTTTCCAATTTCAAATAATATAAAACATCAGCTACCCACTGACTTAGAATAGGAGAGAGTTAGGATTCTACCAGTTGTGCAAGACAAGTCTGCGTGCCAATAGTGTAGTGAAGGCCATCACAGTTTGTTTGTCCTTCCCCACTAGGAGGGATTGGGACCCCAAGGCTGTCTGAGAGGCGTTTAAAGACGTTGGTCCAGAATGATGTTAATTGGGTGCATGTGGCCCAAAACATGTGACCCAGTGAGGCTGGAGCTCGATTGCAACGTTCGCAGTTTGGATCTCGCCCTGGAAACATTTTGGACAGTTTGAAATGAGACATGTGCTCGATATATCATTTTGACTTGAATAATTGTATGCTTTGCGCATATGGAGCTCGAGTGAATTCTCTGCATTGCTACCTTCCACTCCTTTTCTGAGACGTTGAGTGAGAGATCTTTTTCCCAGTGTCTTCTTGGATCTTTGAAAGGGAGGGACTGTGAAATGGTTTTATATATTACAGATATATAATGACTGATCGATATTTTTATCAGCAGAGAGATGGGTGGGAGGTGAGGAAAATCAGGCAGGTCCTGTTTAACAAAGCTTGTGATTTGAAGACAGTGAAAGAAATGTGTGGCTGGAGGAAATGACTGCTCATCAGATGAAGAAAGAAAAAAACAGAAATATAAAAATAAGATTAGACAAAACTAAGTAACAAAGAACCAAATAAAGTCAAAACAAAAACCTCCAGAGGGCTGGAGATAAAAAAAAAAATCTGCAGGGGTTCCAAGGCCACGAGACCACCCGGCCCTCCTAACATCAATGATCTCAATCAGCCCTCATGGTTTTCAGGTGGAAAAATGAGATGATGATGATGATGATGGTCATGTGGGCCTCTGGCCTTCAGTCCATCAATGTAGGAGCTGCACGGTGCTTTGATCGGGTGGTGAGGGTGCAGATCACCATAACAGACAACCGGAAAGAGTAGGGGTTAGTAGAGAGTGTGGAGCCACCAGGAACGACAATGATAATTAAATGCATATCCAGAGTATCAGGAGTGATGAGAAAGCCATGTTCAAATAACGGGTTTTTATCAGTTTTTTAAAGTGCTCTACCGTTTCAGCCTGGCAAATTCCTGTCGGTCAGACGCCCAGTGGTCAGGTGACAGACGTCTCACAGAGAGAGCCCAGGAGCCGCTGGTGTGCAGGGACTGCCAACTCTAAAGATGGTGCGACATAATATCAGGTGAAGGGTCCAGGCCGTTTTCATTTGTGTTATTGTGTGTAACGCTCTTCTGAATCAACACTCTTATGCACAGTTGGATTTTCGTTAAATACAAATTCGACACAATGATGGCAGCCGATGACCGTTATGTCAGAGTCAATTGTGGGGTCTTCTTGTTTTCAGGGTGGGGTCCCGACATGTGTGTCCGTATCTGTATACTGCTCTCTGCTGTCACTGACCGGACAAACTGAAGTTTAGATAAAGTTAGATCAAGGTTCACTACATTTTTATTAACTGCACTAAGTTGGTTTATTGAGCACATTCAGCTGTAATTCTAGTAGTTTTCTGTAAGCCACAAGCCAAACCCTGCAGAATCAGAGTTTCAAACCATAAGAGATTCTTTAATAAACAGTAAAAGAACAGTCAAGGAGGAGGTGAAGTGCATCAGGAATAGGTAAGGGGAATTAAAAGATACAGACAGGGAAATAGCAGACGCCCTAAACTTACATTGTTCTGAGGTGCTCACTCAGTGGAAAACCTCAGAGCAGTAACAGGGACTACTAAGGAGGTACGGAGGGATTTGGAAATTGTAGAGAGAGAGAAGAGCTGCTTAGATTAGATAAGATGAAATCAAACAAATCACCAGGACCAGATCAGATTTATCACAGAGTTCTTAAGGAGGCTAGTGAGTGCAGATAGAAACCCTTGACACAGATTTTTAGGAAGTCACTGCAAAGGACTGGAAAATGACAAATATCATCCTGTTATGTAAAAAGGGCGACAGGGCAGATCCGAGCAACTATAGGCCAGTAAGCTTAACATGAAACATCTCAGGAAAATGAATGGAAGGAATTATTAAGCATAAGATTGAGCAACACATGACAAGGACAGGAGTTATTAGGAAGCATGGGGTCGTGTTTTACTAACAGGCTGGAATTCTATGAGGAGCAACAAAAGGATACGACCAGAGAGGAGCAGATGAGATTATTGATGTGGACTTTCTGAAAGCATTTGATGAGGTGCCACATGAGAGGTTGGGCATCAAATTAAAAGAAGTGGCAGTTCAGGGTGATGTTTTTAGATGGGTGCAGAATTGGCTCAGACACAGGAAGCAGAGGGTGATGGTGTGAGGAGCCTCAGAACTGGCCGATGTTAAGAGTGGTGACCAGCAGGGGGCAGTGCTGGGGCCGCTGCTATTTTAATATAAATAAATGATTTAAAGGAAAAGGAACAAGCTGGTGAAGTTTGCAGATGACACCAAGATAGGTGGATTAGCAGATAATTTGGAATCCATTATATCATCACAGAAGGACTTGGATAGCAGACAGGCTTGAGGTGATTTGTGGAAGATGAAATTTAATGTCAGTAAATGTAAAGAATTACACATAGAAAGTAAAAATGTGAGGTTTGAATACACAATGGGCGGTCAGAAAATTGAGAGTCCACCTTATGAGAAGGATTTAGGAGTCATAGTGGACTCTAAGCTATCAACTTCAGACAGTGTTCAGAAGCCATTAACAGAATGTCAGGTTATATAGCGCCTTGACGTGTGGAGTACAAGTCACAGGAGGTTCTGCCCAAGCTTTATAACACACTGGTGAGGCCTCATCTGGAGTCCTGGTGCAGTTTTGGTCTCCAGGCTATAAAAAGGACATAACAGCACTAGAAAATGTCCAGAGAAGAGCGACTGGGCTGATTCAGAGTTATGAAGAAAGATTAAAGAGCTGAGCCTTTAGATTTAAGTGAAAGAAGATTAAGAGGAGACCTGACTGAAGTGTTTAAAATTATGAAGGGAATTAGTCCTGTGGATTGAGACTTGTATTTTTAAAATGAGTTCATCAAGAACACGGAGACACAGTTGGAAACTTGTTAAACATTAGAAAGTTTTTCTTTACACAAAGAACGACAGACACTTGGAATAAGCGACCAAGTAGTGTGGTAGACAGTCAGACTTTAGGGACTTTCAAAACTCGACTTGATGTTTTTTGGACGAAATAAGTGGAGAGGACTGGCGAGCTTTGTTGGGCTGAATGGCCTGTTCTCGTCCAGAATGTTTTAATGTTTATTTTCATTAAGGCTTAAACTGTGGCATCAGCGCAGCACAGCTCTTCTCTTTCCTTCTCTCTTTCTTCTCCTCCACACCTGAACTCCACTCTCATGGACGAAGTCAAGCGGCTCCTTTTATGTTGAGTTCTTCTGATGTTAGGGCACAGGCTGACAGAAGCACTTCTGGGTCAATCAGAAGTCCCATAACTCCTTGCAGCAGGGCTGCCCCACTGGACTACAGTTCCCAGCATTCCCTTTGGATGACTCAATGGGTACCGAAACCCTGGGATGCTGCCATTTAGCTTTGAAACGTAGCCTCCACCAATCTCTTCATTATATTGGCCTCTTGGCTGGTTAAGAGAATGGGGCCAATCCCAGCTGGGATGCCAGCCTATGCGTGCCGTCCTTTACGGTGCCCACACATGCGATTTAACTTTGGGAGATGGACCATTGATTTGATGTTCTCCTGCAGGTTGCTTTGCCTTTGTGGTTTTGTGTTGTTCTGATGATGAGTGGAAGATCCGGCGAAGGACACTCCTGTCTCTCTGTGTCTGTCCGGGGCGTCACATCCTTCAGGCAAAAGTGGCCGTGGTGTCCGAAAAAGAGCAGCAGAAAACAAGACGTTACGGAAAAGGTCACTGTGGTGTTCGTCTCGTTTTTTGCGTTTTCTTTCCGACCCAAACCTGCGCTTTTAAAAATTTGAAATGTTCATAAATTGGTGCTCAGTTTTAAAGGTTGGAATTTCCTTCTCCAGACATTTCTGTGCAAACACAATTCAGCTAATCAGTCAAAATGTCTTTATTGTTTATGGCAGCAGCTGAGAAAATCCTCTGTAATAAGAAATAAAACCTTTGACAAACTTGTTAGAAATGTCTCTTTTTTTAGACAGCTTCAATTAGCTTCTCCTGTCATCCCCCATAATTCAATGACAACATGCGTCAAGTTCAATTACACCCTCTGAGTCCGCCATTAAGACGTCTGAGATTTAATAAGGCCGAGGCTGCGTCGTCCTTCTCTCAAAGTTTGGATGACAGCTTTGACCTGCCATCTCTACGTAAAGCAGCGGCGTGTCGCGCCAACGTCACCCTCATACCCAGCTGATCCAGTTTAGGGTCCCGGGAACGCCAGAGTCTGTTCGGGCAGGTCTGGTTATGAGGTGGGAATGGCACGGGGCGGCAGGCCAGTCAGGGTAGGAGCTCATTTATTTATTTATTTAGGGGCAATTATTGTCCCCACTAACTGGAATCCTGGGGCATTTTATGAGATAACAGAGGAATTATGTGAAATATACAGGGTGGGTAGACAGACTGACATATGAAAGGCACTATATAATAGATAGATAGATAGATAGATAGATATGAAAGGCACTATATGATAGATAGATAGATATGAAAGGCACTATATGATAGATAGATAGATAGATTGAAAGGCACTATATAAAATATAGATAGATAGATAGATAGATGTGAAAGGCACTATATAATAGATAGATAGATATTAAAAAGGCACTATATAACATATAGATAGATAGATAGAAAGGAAAGGTACAATAAGATAGATAGATAGATAGATAGATAGAAGTGAAAGGCACTATATAAAAGATAGATAGTTAGATAGATAGATAGATAGATAGATAGATAGATAGGTGAAAGGCACTATATAATAGACAGACATATATAGCCACTGTAAGGATGTGAGGACTGGAGTTTTGTGTTTGTATTTTCTTGTTATAATTCTTGCAGCAGCATTTTGAATTAACTGAAAGCAGTATGAAGATCAGATGTCTACCATTGCGCTGTAAATGAGAGTGTGAAATTAACAAAAAGAGAAAACATAAAATTACCAAAAAGTGACACCATGAAATTTACATTAAAAATCCAGAGTGTGAAATTAATAAGAAAAACGTGACAGCATAACTTCAGCCAAACAGAATTTTTCTGTTCATTTTTTCCTGTTGAAATGTAATAGTAGTTGCTGGGTTTGTTTGGGGGATTGGGATTGGTGGGGGGGGTGTTTATCGTGTCCCTGTCCCTGTCCTTGTCCCTGTCCCTCATGACCGCAGCACTTTTTAAAGCCGGTCTCAAGCAGACCTTCACTGTCTAAGTTTGTGTCTAACGCGAGAGCCTTTTGTCGTGTGGTCTTCCCAGATTATTTTCTGGCCCACAGCCTTTCTTGTTGTTTTTCCGACTATGAGTTTCCTAGTCAGGTCCTTTGCAAGTGTCTCGCAGTTCCCTGTAATTCATTTTCTAATTAATTCGAGCAGAACAGTCAGTTGAATTTTGGCAAAGGACATTTAAGCATATTTTGCTTTTCTTTTTTTCATCATTTTTTTCTCCAAACTCGCCTCACATTCTTCTCTTGCCTTAAATTCATCCAGTGTGTGTTTTTTTAATGGTTGCCATTGCTTTTAGTGCCAGTCCTGCCATTTCTAATGTGATCCAATAAAATTGCCTCTCTAGTTTATTAACGTTCATTAAGTCACATTTTTGGGTCACACTGGTTTTGTTTTCCACTCACACTTTAAGAAAAAGGAAAAAGAAATAATTGCTTACACTGTAAAAATTCTGCACTAACTAAGGCTATTGATGTTTAAACATAGCGTAGTCGGCAAGATCACCTTTGGCTCAAATTCTGAAGTGGGGTGTTACTAATGATCTTGATTTTTCCATTCATCCTCCAATATTATTTTTCAAAAATTCATTTAGTTTGCTATTTTGTTGGACTTTTCTTTTTCCAGGGTCATCCGAACCACCGGATATCTGTTGTATATTCTACATCTCAATTCCTGCCTGTACTACATGGCCTCCGACTATGAAGGTATTGCCAGCACAAAATGGGTCTACGATGGAGAAGGCAACAAGTATGATTCCTCCTTTCTCTTTATGTGTTTGTTTTTCTGAAGACTAAAGTGATTTGTAAGACACGATAAGCGTCACGTTGTTAGGAGTCTGTTTTCTGACTGGGATGCTTTATCTTTTGTTCTTACTCAGTTGCTCATATTGTACTTATGTTTCCTCATTTTCTTGATAATGTCAGTATGGTGCCATATTGTCTTCCCATGTTCTCGGCAATAACGTCACACAACTGAGGACACCGATGTTGGAAATGTTGTCATTCCTGTGACAGTTTAAGGAGACACCACAGTGTTGATAGCGTAAAGGGTTCTGGATGAGACGATTCCGGTTCTTACCTTCTGCATAGTGTGGCACTAGAGGGTGCTGTCGCTCCTCGGACCCGATAGACAAACGTCCCGGACACAAAAAGGGATTATTATTAAATTCTTTCCTTTTCTCTAATAGTGCCTCTAAGCACCCCAACCGCCATACAAAGGCAAGTAATACTAATAATTAATCACAATAATTCTCTCCTCCACACCGCCAAGCAAGCGTTGTCCACCTCCTCCCGACTCCGGCTTGTTTGTTGGGTCTCCACTGGCCATTTATATAGTCCTCGACCCAGAAGGATGGAGAAATGGATTTTTCTTTAGCCTGGAAGTAGTTCTGTGCTTCCATCCCCGTGACTTTGGAGTACTGCCAGGCTATGTAGGCAGTAGGGACCCCCCAATCTCCCTTCAGAGTCTTCTGGTGGCACCCATGGTACCCAGCAGGGCTGTGTTGCCAAACTCCAAGTCCCATAGTGCCCTGCGGGCATCCGGGGCACTGCTGCAGTCCAGGGAAGCTGCCAACTAGCATCCTGGGAGAGGCAGTGTCCCAAAGCACCACAGCCATAATTAACACAATACTCAATAATAAATACAATAGTCTCATCTCCTCCACACCTCCCAGCAAGTGCTGTCCACCTCCTCCCGACTCCGGCTCGCTTGCTGGGTCTCCTTCATAATGCAGCCCAGGGAAGCTGCCCATCTATCGTCCTGGGAGAGGCAGTGTCCTTGATAAGCTGCCTTCCTTCTTTTACTTCCGGCGTCCGCCATCCCTTACAATGGTTATGTTTTGGAAATGTTTTGTGGTTCTTCAGGAATGTTTGGCTCGAAAGATAGATAGAGTGAAAGGCACTATATAGATAGATAGATAGATAGATAGATAGATAGATAGATAGATACTTTATAAATTCACATACTCCAGCAGCAGCATACTGATAATAAACAATATTAAATTAAAGAGTGATAACAATGACAGTATAACAGACAATAACTTTGTATAATGTTAAAGTTTACCCCCCTGGGTGGAACTAAAGAGTCGCATAGTGTGGGGTCTCCTCAGTCTGTCAGTGGAGCAGGATGGTGACAGCAGTCTGTCGCTGAAGCTGCTCCTCTGTCTGGAGATGATCCTGTTCAGTGGATGCAGTGGATTCTCCATGATTGACAGGAGTCTGCTCAGCGCCCGTCGCTCTGCCACGGATGTCAAACTTTCCAGCTTTACTCCTACAATAGAGCCTGCCTTCTTAACCAGTTTGTCCAGGTGTGAGGCGTCCTTCTTCTTTATGCTGTCTCATCAGCACACCAATGTGTAGAAGAGGACGCTCGACACAACCATCTGATAGAACATCTGCAGCATCTTATTGCAGATGTTGAAGGACGCCATCCTTTTAATGAAGTATAGTCGGCTCTGTCCTTTCTTGCACAGAGCATCAGTATTGACAGCCCAGTCCAGTTTATCATCCAGCTGCACTCCCAGGTATTTATAGGTCTGTACCCTCTGCACAGTCACCTCTGATGATCATAGAGGTCCATGAGGGGCCTGGTCCTCCTAAAATCCACCACCAGCTCCTTGGTTTTGCTGGTGTTCAGGTGTAAGTGGTTTGAGTCGCACCATTTAACAAAGTCCTTGATTAGGTTCCTATACTCCTCCTCCTGCCCACTCCTGATGCAGCCCACCATAGCAGTGTCATCAGCGAACTTTTGCACGTGGCAGGACTCCGAGTTGTATTGGAAGTCTGATGTATGTTGGCTGAACAGGATCGGAGAAAGTCCAGTCCCCTGCGGCGCTCCTGTGCTGCTGACCACCATGTCAGACCTGCAGTTCCCGAGACACACATACTGAGGTCTGTCTGTAAGATAGTCCACGATCCATGACACCAGGTGTGAATCTACTGCCATCTCTGTCAGCTTGTCCCTAAGGAGCAGAGGTTGGATGGTGTTGAAGGTGCTAGAGAAGTCCAGAAACATAATTCTTGCAGCACCACTGCCTCTGTCCAAATGCGAGAGGGATCGGTGTAGCATGTAGATGATGGCATCCTCTGCTCCCACCTTCTCCTGGTATGTGAACTGCAGAGGGTCGAGGGCGTGGTGGACCTGTGGCCTCAGGTGGTGAAGCAGCAGTGGTTTTCATGTTTCTCAGTTTCTAATCCACAACCTCTTTTGTTTTGCCCAACTCAGTCCCAAAATCCCTCAGGATGAACATTTCCTGTGTTCACAATTCCCGTAACATCTGCTCATTTACTTTAACTTCTGTTTGCTTAGTGTGACGCTGAGCAGCATCCTCTGAGTGACATGCGCAGTGCCCACAGCTGAAGGATTCTTTTTGTTTGTTTGTGATGTGTGACATTTTAAGTATGGGCCGCTAGCCTAGAGATGAAGTCAGAGTAGAGTCCAACGTACCGCGGGTTAGTCAGGAGGAACAGCGCAGGGCGTGAATTGTCTGTACAGGCAGGCGGGACACTGGTATCCTGTCAAGAGAAAGTCCACGCCAACCAAACAAATACGCGTGTACTGAAACATGGCGATTTACGACAGCACACGTACATTCTGATGAAGGCGGCAGACAAAAGGGGAGCCCACTGTGCTTTAGATTTGTTTTTAATTTTATCTTTAACAACAAGGGGCTGATCATGGAAGGGTGACGTGGATTTATGGAAGAGTATTCATTTTACGTCAGTGACCTCTTGGGCACGGCCACCAGCAGTGTGTCTGTGTGCAGAGAGAGTGTCAACCTCGTCATCGAGAGGTTTACTTACCTCGGCGGTGACATTCATGTGACTCTGGTGACTCTCCTTATGAAGTCAGTAGACGGATTGGGAGAGCATGGGGGGGTCATGAGGTCGCTGGAAAGGGGTGTGTGGTTCTCCTGATATTTGCTAAAGGACGAAGGTCCAAGTCTTTAGAGTCCTGGTGCTTCCTGGTTGAGAGACATGGATGCTATCCAGTGACCTGCGATGAAGACTGGACTCCTTTGGTGTCTCTTCAGAGGGTCCTTGGGTACCATTGGTTTGACTTTGTGTTGCTCATGGAGTCCCGAACGAGGCACATGACCTGCATTGTGAGGGAGTGTCAGTTACGGCACTACGGCCGTACGACGCGATTACCCGAGGGTGATCCGGCTCATAGGATCCTCAATGATGGGGACCTGAGTGGCTGGACCAGGCCAAGGGGTCGCCTACGTAACAGACAGAGGGTCATTTCCAGAGGGCGGGACTGGACCGCGTGTCTGCCTGGGGGGTTGCCAACTAGGATCCCGAGTTGTTTTGTCATGTGGTGGGCACGGAGATGCACTGTACCAGTGCAGGCTCCCCAACTTGACTTGATGTAAGTTATTGAGTAGTTTGGTTAGAGTCTGAGTATCAGACACGGACAAATGTGGTGGTCCTCTAACAGCTCATTTGAAAAAGTCCCGTACGCCTCGTGAAAAATGATGAGATGAGAAGCCACTGTCCCCTGATATGTCATCATGTAAAGCTAAGCAAGTGTGACCTTATTGTACAAAGATCTTCTAAAATGGCCTGGAGATGCTCGGTGGGACCCTTAGGTCGAAGTGATTTGTCCAACTCGCTGTTTTCCTGAATTCGTATCACACGTGTATCTCCAATCGTGTAATCGGTCATTCAGCCGATGTAAATGGACAGAAGTTGTCACTCTGCTGTTGGGTGTCATCGCGTGTCCCACACTGAACGTGAAAGGAGAGAGTCGTCTGAGGAGATCAGAAAGAAAACGATAGATCAGCAAGGCTAGCAGGCCACCATCTCCAAGCAGCTTGATGTTCCTGTGACAGCAGCTACAAATATTATGAAGAAGTGTAAGGTCCGTGGGAGTGAAGCCAACCTCACTGGACACGGAGGAACATCACCCCCATAATGAATGGGTAGAAGGACAGTGAGAACGTTAGACGAAAAGCCAAGGACAACTAAAAAAAAGATAAAAGCTGAACGTCAAGGTCGGGGTCCATCGGTGTGCAGCGGCCCGTTGAGTGGGAGCAGCAAGGAGGTGAGGATCATCAGGGATGGGGATGACCATCTCAGGGATTACCATATGTAATGTTTGGAAATGTTTGCTGTTTCTGCTGAAGTGCGGCAATAGAGGCGACGTGGCCATAATTAGGGAATGAGAATTGAGATTCGTTTTGTTCTGATAGGAGGATTCAAAATTCTGGACATGCTTGGCTTTAACAGTGTTTTAGATATTTACCAAGAAGTAGCGTGCTATAGAAGTTATGAAAAAGAAAAGGAAACATTTTAAAAATAACGTAGCGTGATTATCAATTTGATTGTCGTAGGCTTATTTTAGTATTGAGACTGAATTTGATGATTGGAAAGAGTTTCAATGTACAGGGTGGTCCAGATCTAATTGTGCAGATCCAGATCGTCTGGATGACTTTGATTTACGCGGGGACGATTCCAGTTCGGTGCAAAGACGATTCTTCATGTCGTCAGTTCGCACACTTCTCGATTGTCCGGGATTTTTCCGGTGATTTTCTATGTAATAAACTTAATAAGTTATATAGCGTAATGAAAATTGCATAATTAGATCTGGACCACCCTATACATGTCGTGTATGAGGAATGCACATTTTTAGGATGTCAGGATCTCTTTGTAAACAAGGTTTGCAGTTCTGGACTCGGGCTGTAAAATGACGAGCTGCTGGTCTGCTGAGCTCACTCCTGAGCATGCAACGTACATTCGGCCGTGTGAGAAGCCATCTTGTGTCAAGTCAATGGCGACCATTTTTAGTGTCTGGCCCTGTGACTTGTTTATTGTCCTAGTGAAGCAGAACCTTACTGGAATTTGGAGGCATTTGAATTGGAATGGGAGCTCAGAGGGTATGAGAGGGATGTGAGGAATAAATCCAGTCTCTCCTGAGCCAGTTCCAGTGAAGACGAGGTTCTTGTGCAGAGACGTGATCTGAAGCCTGGTGCCGTTACAAAGATTTGGTGATTGTAAGTTTTGTAGTAACATCATTGGTGCACCGACCTTCAGAAGTAGAGTATGTGGAGGACTTCCTGGAGGATTAAGAGTGTGAAGAAACTCTAGCGGATGGAGCACCACAATCTCTAGTCCTACAAGTCGACAGACTTAGAGGTTTTTGTTTCGTAAGTTAGTTGGTGAAGTAAAATGGTGTTTTTAAGTGAAGTCAGGCCATTTTCTAGTGTTAGAACAGCTCTCGTCCTTTTCATTCAGATTTTGTAGGTTGGGGTTAACATTTTCAATAAGGGTTTGAGACATAGATTGTTAGTAACATTGATTTTACAGTTCTGTTCAATAAAATCGATGAGGAGAGCTGCGAACTCTCCGTCTTTTTTGTCGCAGTTCCAGTAAACCCTCGTGCTTATTCTTAAGGTCAGAACGTCTGTCTTAGGCCATAGGTATGAAGACTTCCGACAAGATTGAACTTCGTCGGCGTGTGTTCCTCTTGGGACAACTGGTAAGGTCTGCAGGAACTCTCCAGCCAGCCAACTGAATGTCCCATCATTTTGTCGTGTTTCTGATGTCTTGTAGGGTCCTGTCTAAACCCTCAACACCTGCTCTATGTGCCATAGTGCATTCATCCCATACAATGAGCTGACAATCACGCAGCACTTGCGCCATGGTGCTCTGCTTGGATATGTTACACATGGGGGAGTCAGTATGGATGAGGTTAAGAGGTAGCCTGAAAGAAGAATGAGCAGTCCTTCCACCCTGAAGAGTTGCAGCAATGCTAGAAGAAGCGACAGCTATAGCAATGTTCCCATTGTGGAAGACGTGAAGGAAGGTGAACAATAACAGGCTTGGAGCGGTGGAGTAAAGAAGAAGGGAGCAGTGAGTACGACGAACAGCTGAGGAAAGTAAGGGAGCGAGTGAGGAGGCACATGAGCGCGGGATGACCTTAATGAATATAGGCAGGGAGCCAACCACGTGGTAGGTGTGCAGAAAGAGGAAAGGGGACCGAGGGGGGGCGTCCATTGTGCATCTCTGCACCTGTTAATGGGAATAAGGAATGAAATCGCCAAAAGGAGAGGTCAGTTCCAAAAGTCCCTTATGGCATAATGGTGAGAACTGCCAAAAAGAAGACCTTATTTTCGAAAGTTTGTTACAGGGCACCGCACGAAATGAAACATACTTAACGTTTGTAAGTGCAGCGTAAAGGATGGGCGAGAGAAATTTGGGCTTCCTATGTATATTGGGAGTCGCAGAAATATTGAGGAGGGTTTTCCCCAATTTACAGTGGGATGCAAAAGTTTGGGCAACCTTGTTAATAGTCATTATTTTCCTGTATAAATCGGTTACGATCAAAAATGTCAGTTAAATATATCATATAGGAGACACACACAGTGATATTTGAGAAGTGAAATGAAGTTTATTGGATTTACAGAAAGTGTGCAATAATTGTTCAAACAAAATCAGGCAGGTGCATAAATTTGGGCACCGTTGTCATTTTATTGATTCCCAAACTTTTAGAACTAATTATTGGAACTCCAATTGGCTTGGTAAGCTCAGTGACCCCTGACCTACATACACAGGTGAATCCGAGTATTTAAGGGGGTCCATTTTAAGTTTCCCTCCTCCTTTAATGTTCTCTGAAGAGTAGCAACATGGGGGTCACAAAACAACTCTCAAATGACCTGAAGACAAAGATTGTTCACCATCATGGTTTAGGGAAGGATACAGAAAGCTGTCCCAGAGATTGAAGCTGTCTGTTTCCACAGTTAGGAACATATTGAGGAAATGGAAGACCACAGGCTCAGTTCAAGTTAAGGCTCGAAGTGGCAGACCAAGAAAGATTTCGGATAGACAGAAGCGACGAATGGTGAGAACAGTCAGAGTCAACCCACAGACCAGCACCAAAGACCTACAACATCATCTTGCAGCAGATGGAGTCACTGTGCATCGTTCAACCATTGCGCACTTTACACAAGGAGATGCTGTATGCGAGAGTGATGCAGAGGAAGCACAAACAGAGCCGCTTGAGGTCTGCTCAAGCACATTTGGACAAGCCAGCTTCATTTTGGAATAAGGTGCTGTGGACTGATGAAACTAAAATGGAGTTATTTGGGCATAACAAGGGCGTTATGCATGGAGGAAAAAGAACACAGCATTCCAAGAAAAACACCTGCTACCTACAGTAAAATATGGTGGTGGTTCCATCATGCTGTGGGGCTGTGTGGCCAGTGCAGGGACTGGGAATCTTGTCAAAGTTGAGGGACGCATGGATTCCACTCAGTATCAGCAGGTTCTGGAGACCAATGTCCAGGAATCTGTGACAAAGCTGAAGCTGCGCCCGCCGGGGCTGGATCTTTCAACAAGACAACGACCCGAAACACTGCTCAAAATCCACTAAGGCTTTCATGCAGAGGAACAAGTACAACGTTCTGGAATGGCCATCTCAGTCCCCAGACCTGAATAGAATTGAAAATCTGTGGTGTGAGTTAAAGAGAGCTGTCCATGCTCGGAAGCTATCAAACCTGAATGAACTCGAGATGTTTTGTAAAGAGGAATGGTCCAAAATACCTTCAACCACAATCCAGACTCTCATTGGAACCTACAGGAAGCATTTAGAGGCTGGAATTTCTGCAAAAGGTGGATCAACTAAATATTGATTTCATTTCTTTTTTGGGGTGCCCAAATGTATGCACCTGCCTGATTTTGTTTGAACAATTATTACACACTTTCTGTAAATCCAATAAACTTCATTTCACTTCTCAAATCTCACTGTGTGTGTCTCCCATATGATATATTTAACTGATATTTGTTATCGTAACAACCAACGATTTGTACAGGAAAATAATGACTATTAACAAGGTTGAACAAACTTTTGCATCCCACTGTGTATACAGTTTAGGGGGTACACCCATTTCGCCCCAGTAGGACATGAAACATACAAACTTTTGTAAGTACACTGCAAGGAATGAGCACACGAAATTTCAGCTTCCCACCTACATGGAAAGTGTGAGAATTAGTGAGGAGTCAGTGAGGGCTTTGCCTTTTATATGTAGAGATTACGACTCCCATGATGCCGTTGGTTTTGTTTTTTAAAGACACTATTTATTTATGACTGCACTTTGTCACTTTCTTGTTGAAAATCAACATGCACTTTTTTTGCACCAAGAAATCGTTGTTGTTGTTGTCCTCGCTTGCTGTTGTCCATGAACTACTAGATGACCCAACCAGGTTTTGTTTCAGGTCCACGGGCACCAAAGGGCTTCACACACATCTGGAACATCCAGCCAACTCCAGACATCCCCACTCACTTCCTGTGCTTGGAGGGTAGAAGATCACCAGCAGCGGGCACTGGCATCTCGACCCACACTCCATCTTTTGTCATTGTTAAAATTTGCTTCATTGTGGTCCCAAAGACCAAAAAATCTCTTTTTGCATAAGCCCAAATTTTTGTAAAGCAGATGTTTTTTGTAAATTGAGGAGGTCTGAACGTGGGCACCTAAACAACGACTCAAAATTAGCAACGGTGGCCCCGTGTCGAGACCTCGTGAGTTTTTATGTGAGGAGGTTCTGCAGCCTGACGTCCCATTCAAGGTCAGTTTCAACGCCACCAAAACAGGAGGTGACGACCCTCCGTGACGTTCAGTTGGGTTCAACATATCTAAGAATGTTACTACGTGATGTCGGTGGACTTTTCGGGAGCATTCAAGCACCTTTGGCCTTTAGACGTGTTTTCTGTTTTTTTTAGCTACGTGCATTGCTTCCTTTATGCGGAGAAAGCCCTCTTGATGATTGCCGAGCTTCCATTTCCATCCACCCAGTTTGAGCTCATTTTTCAGATGGTGAATTACGTATTTGGAGCCTTCTTTCTCTCCACGTTTCTTGGCCAGGTATCTTATCGTGTTGTCTTGTTCCAGTATGTGTCTGTTTGGTCCACTA
Source organism: Polypterus senegalus (assembly GCF_016835505.1). Taxonomy (NCBI): domain Eukaryota; kingdom Metazoa; phylum Chordata; class Cladistia; order Polypteriformes; family Polypteridae; genus Polypterus; species Polypterus senegalus. The sequence continues at coordinate 4,504,562 of NC_053158.1, read as the reverse complement.
CTGGCCGTTCTACACTTTGGTGTTTAGTCATGGTAGATGTTTATCATGAGTTATACCTTTCATTTTGTGCGTGGAAGTAGTTGAGCTGCCGTAGATTGTCTTAATGTTTAAGGTCTGCTGAAGACCACCACTCTGACTCCATTACAGTAAACTTCTTGTGACCCGACATTTGCACGATACTCATATGAACGCCGACAAAATAGCGCCGATTAAAACGCGCCGACAAAATCGCAAAAGTTTCATTAAATATGAATTACTAGTTTAAAGCATATATAATAATGTTTATTTTAGAAGTCAATATTATGCGATGCGGCACACAGATAGTCCTTAAGATCACGCCCTGCATAAGAAGAATTGCAGTAAGACGTCTTGATAGTTGAGCGTATTTAGACTTGCTGGCTGCCTGACTGCTGGTAATTCTGCGTTGTGTACGATACGTTATGCCAACCCTCGACTGAGTTATTTGTTCACGGCATGCCATCAGCAGTTATAACAGTTATAACCTAGCACATAATGCGCACGTACGCGTTCCACTCTCTTGGCCTCTCTCCCGATTTTGTCGTGGCGATTTTGTCGGCGCGCATTTGTCGAAAACCAGTTAGCGGGTTTGTCGTCGCTCATTTGTCCGTCGCAGTTTTGTCGGGGCGCATATGTCTATCGCACTTTTGTCGGTGAACCAAACTTCTTGTGTTCATTCAGCAGCAATCAGGACTGTTCAATCAAAAGATCTCACTGCTCTTCACCTGACCAAGTAGTGTGGTGGACAGTAAGACGTTAGGGACTTTCAAAACTCGACTTGATGTCTTCTTGAAAGAAATAAGTGGAGAGGACTGGCGAGCTTTGCTGGGCTGAATGGCCTGTTCTTGTCTCGAATGTTCTAATGTTCTCATTTTGAAAAATGTTAATAAAATGAATGAGAAGGGGCAGCACGGTGGCACAGTGGGTAGCGCTACTACCTCACAGTTAGGAGACTCTTAAGGGTTCGCTTCCCAGGTCCTCCCTGTGTGGAGTTTGCATGTTCTCCCCGTGTCTGCGTGGGTTTCCTCCCACAGTCCAAAGACATGCAGGTCAGGTGCATTGGCAGTCCCTGCGGTGGGCTGGCGCATGCCCGGGGTTTGTTTCCTGCCTTGTGCCCTGTGTTGGCTGGGATTGGCTCCAGCAGAACCCTCTGACCCTGTAGTTAGGATATAGCGGGTTGGATAATGGGTGAATGGATGAATGAGAAGTGACCGTCTGCACAGTCCACTAATCTGACCAGAAGGAGGCTCCCTGAATGATTCTAAAGGTTGCCAGGGTCCCTATTGTCACATGTCGAGATGACAGTGACAGTCCTCCTTGCATGTGCTAATCAACGTGCAACACTTCGCCAGTCTCCGGTGCCATGAGAAGTGAATAGCGCTACCTTACCTCAGATCTTCTGTCCTCCTTACCTTGAGACTCCAAATGCCATTGGAAAGGAGGCCACGTTTGTGATTTGGTTGTTGAGTTGCACACACTTCTTAATAGCCTGGTTCTTCATCTTGAATAACGTATTGTGATGGGTGGGTCACAGACTTGCACAGGACAGAAGGAGGCAAGTCCGGGCTCCCAAAAAATCAGCTCTGTTGTTGAGAAGAGTGGAACGTTCTCAAAGGGTTTATTCAAACTGGGGGTGTCACTCAAACATTCAAGCAGTGACGATGACGTCGTCCTCCATTCACTCCCTCCTCACATCTAAAGAACAGAGAGCTTATCTGCACAAGTGAGGAGACCAAAAGTGCGCCCACGGCCCAGTCGGCGGCTGGTTTACTGTTACCCGTATCAAGTGGTAAGTGACAGACACGTTACGCGGGAAGCCTACGAATTTGCAGTTGCGCTGGCATCGGACAACCAGTCTCTGCTTATGTTATGCGAGTGTCGGCGCACCACACAGTTGAGGGGTCTCAAAAATCTCACAGTATGGGAATTTCTTTTTGATATTTTTTGTGCCAACAGTCACCTCCTCAAGTCCTGTAACTCACAATCCGTTTTCCCCTCCTTGACGGCCATTACATATTTTTGTATTCCAGGTACCTGAGATGTTACTACTGGGCAGTGCGTACCCTGATCACAATTGGGGGTCTTCCAGAGCCTGTGACGGTGTTTGAGATTGTGTTTCAGTTGTTAAATTATTTCACAGGGGTCTTTGTGTTCTCCAGCTTGATCGGTCAGGTAAATGACAAAGGATGAATCGCTGCTCGTGCCAGTGCATTCATTGGAGTGTGCCAGTGCTTCCCACCTCGCCACCCGCCGCTTCCTGTGTGAACCTGATCTGGCTGCCCAGGCCGTGCTGTTATTCTGTAAATCCAGTTAGGTGTGGTAGGACTTTAACGTGAACACGTGCGTGTTGTCGCGTCCCCGACATGCTTATCCTACCTCATGTGCTCTGCTTCCTAGATGAGAGATGTTATCGGGGCGGCCACTGCAGGACATACTTACTTCCGTACTTCGATGGACAATACAGTGGCCTACATGAACACCTACAGAATTCCAAGGCATGTACAGAACAGAGTGCGCACCTGGTATAATTACACCTGGGCATCACAAGGCATGTTAGGTACGTATGTGTGCCCAGATTTGACTTGTGTTATGGGGGTATGGGGGGGCTGTGGAGGGGGCAGACCCTCCTCTATAAATGAATTTCATTTACCTGGTGAGGATTGTGGTGGTGTAACACATCTCCAGCAAACAATTCCCAGGAATATCTGGGGTATCCAATGTCTGTCCCTGCATCTCCTCTTGGTAGGTCTTCAGAAAGTCTTCAGCCCCCTTCACTTTTTCACATTTTCTTTTGTTACAACCTTGTGCTCGATTCGTTGAAATTCATTTTTTCCCCACATTAAACCGCACTCAGTACCCCAAAAATGACAAAGCGGAAACAAAATTTTAGGAAATTTTGACACAAGGATTCAGATTCTTTACTCAGCACTTTGTTGTGGCAGCAATTCCAGCCTGGAATCTTTTTGGGTCTGACAGGACAAGCTTCACACACACACACACACACACACACACACAGACACCGGGATTTGGTGATTATCTACCGTTCATCTCTGCAGATCCTCCCGGACTCTGCCAGGTTGGATGGAGACCCTTGGTGGACGGTGATTGTCAGGTCTCTCCAGAGACGTTTGATTGGGTTAAAGCCTGGGAATGGCTGGGCCACTCATGAGCATTGACACAGTTGTCTCTAAGCCCCTCCGGTGTTGTCTTGTGTTTGTTCTGTTGGAGTGTTGAACCTTTGGTCCAGCCCGAGCTCCAGAGTGGTCTGCCGCAGTTTCTCTTTACCGATATGTCTGTGCTTTGCTCCATTCTGATTTCCCACAGCCTGAGGTTACCACCACCATACTTCACTGTTGGAATGATCTTGTGTGGGTGATGAACAGCGCCTGATTTCCACCAGACATTGTCACTTAGAATTGAGGCCAAACAGTTGAATCTCGTTGTCATCAAACCAGAGAATCCTGTTCTTCACAGTCTAATAGTCCTTCAAGGGGCCTTTTTACAAATCCCAAGTGGACTTTCACGTATCACGTCTGGCCACTCTGCCATAAAGTGTTGCAGTGATGGATCTCCTTCTGGAAGTTTCTCCCAACTCCACACAGGTGCCACAGTGACCACTGAGTTCTTGGTCATCTCTATTAACAAGGCTCTCTTCCCCCAACTGCTCAGTTTGACCAGGTGACCAGCTCTAGGGAAAGTCGTGATTGATTTGGACGTCTTCTATTTAAGAATCATGGTGGCCGCTGTGCTCTTTGGAGCCCTTCAATGCTGCAAATGTTTGTTTTTTTGCAGCCTTCTCCAGATCTGCACCTCCGCACAATCCTGTCTCAAACTTCCATTGCCAATGTCTTTATTCACACGTCTGGGTTTTACTCAAGATACGTGTGCGCCTTCCCTGATCACGTCCAGTCGATTGAATTGACCACCGGTGGACTCCCAACAAGGTGTAGAAACATCTGCGATGATCAGTAGAATGAAAGGGTCTGAATGCTTCTATCAAGTCACGTCAAGTGGCTTTATTGTCCTAATGAGTGTTTAATTTTTACTACATGTGGGAAATATTCCTACAATCCTGATTCCTTTTTGCAATTCTGGGGTATTGAGTGTTGTTTGATGAGCGAGAACAGGAACTTAAATGGCTTAGGGAGCAACACAACAAAATGTGAACAAAGACCTGTAGCGGGGCTCCAGAATAAGGAGTATTTGGTTTTGTTTCTGTGCTGAGCGTGTTTTGTTTCATCGTCCCGTTTACTGTCTGTTATTTGTGCGTCTGTAAATGTTGTCCCGTAAGCGAAGACGGGAAGTGTAGCGAGTTCCTCTTAAAGTAGGACGAGGGGCCCGGCACACACGAAAATCTCCTACTCTTAGGAAAAACTAATATTATCAGGAAGGGAACTGGACAGAAGCTTTGCCCCAATTTGATCCCCTCAGATGGAGATGTCCTTTAAGAATTTACAAAAGGAAATAACCACCCCAACAATTCAATTATTTTAACAAACAAGAACATCTATTATAATCAATCAAACAAAACTATTAACACCGTTTAAGCAATCCTCCCCAAATCTGGAACAACTAAACAAACACTAATTAATATGCTGAGCTTCTTCTGTGATACACTCCCAGAAAACGGCGAAACAGAAGAGAAGGAAAGAAAGAAAGGAAAAGAAAAGAAAAGGGAATATCACCTCTTTACAGAGAGCACAACTATATTCACAGCACATACAGTACATATATATATATATATATATATATATATATATACAGTGGAACCTCTGGAAACGATCACCTCTGTATATGAGAAATTCAAGATAAGAGGAAAGTATGAACGAAAAATTCAGATCTAAATACGAGCCACGAGCCAGGCTGTGGTTTTGCGTGACGCTTTTCCCGATTCGCCTCGACTCGGGGATTCACCCAAGCTGACGCTGCCAGCCCATCAGCTCACTCAGTGTTCCTTGTTCTCCCGTAGCGTGAGGAGCGTGAGCGTTTGTGTGCTTGTGATTTCATTGTTCCGCTGTAGCTGTTCGCTGTATAAGCGTATCCAAAAATATTGTTGACATACAGACGGAGAATAGGAGATGATTGCCCTCAAGAAGAGAGAGAGAGAGAGAGAGAGAGAGAGAGGTGTGCGCACGGCGAGCGAGCAAGCGAGAGAGAGAGATAAGGAGAGAGAGATGCGCACGAGAGAGAAGAACCATCAGCTCAGTTGTGATCACATGACGCTCAGCAGACAAAGTGTATCCATACTACTTGTATTGCCAGACATCGCTTGTTTTATCAAGTCAAAATTAATTAAAAAAAAATTTAGCTCGTCTTGCAAAACACTCGTAAACCGAGGTTCCACTTGTATATATTATTAGTGCTATTTGTTAGGAAAATTGATTTTTATGTTGATATTTTTGGGGGTGCGGAACGGATTAACTGGATTTCCATTATTTTTAATGGGGAAGTTTGTTCTAGATAAGAAATTAAGCTATACAAGCTCAGTGCTGGAAAGAATTAAACTCGTATCTCGAGGTTCCACTGTATATATATATATATATATATATATATTGTGGAGCCAACCCGGACACAGACAGGCAGACATGTTGTTACTCACCACCACACGTTTATTATATACAATTATTTACAATTATAATGGTCACTCAGACCCAGTCCAAACCCCAACACACAGTCCTGGCCACACAAATGCCTCTCTTCGGGCCGCCTCCACACTCCTCACGCGCCTTGTCCTTCCTCCTCCCAACTCTAGCCCTGAATGAATGGAGACGGCCCCTTTTATCCAGTTCCCGGATGAGCACCAGGTGTTCCCGGCATTCCTCCCTTGGCCACGCCCCAGCATGGCGGAAGTGCTGGCTGTCCTCCCGGGTGTCTCCCAAAGTCTTCCCCACAGCACTTCCTGGTGTGGCGGAAGTGCTGGGGCAACAAGTCCCCAAGGCATTGGGGCGCCTCCTGGCGGTGACCACGGGCCCCTACAGGGTGGAGCTTCCATGCCCTGTACCCGTGGACCCCAAAGCAACCAGGAAGGCAGCCCCCATGGTCCCAGATGGGCGCGACCACTTCCGGTCTTCAAGGCATCCCGGCTGGGTCATCGCCCCAGACATCCACCACAATATATATATTATATATATATATATATATATATATATATATATATATACTTGTAGTTGGAGATCCACAAAAGGGGAAAATGAATCACGTATCATAAAGTAGTTTTTATTCCTGAGCTTTCAGCCCCTGCCAGGGGTCTTCATCAGATGATGATGCTTAGATATTCAAGAATCAAAGGCAATATATAGCAAAAGTACATGGGGGCAGGGGGCTAAGTCAGTGTGATCGGGGGCGGGGGGGGTATTGGTTGTAAAGTTTTATTTATTGTGATGATGTTCTTCTTCCTAAGTTTGCATATGCTGTCCAAATGTCTGTTGATGCCGTTTCCGTTTGATAGCCAAGACTCAGCCAGCTCTCTGGCACTTTCAGTACTGGCCTTAAATCTTACTTGTACATTGTCCCAGTTAAATGTATGTCTGGTTGAATTTGTGTGCATATAAATAGTGAGGGGCGGCACGGTGGCGCAGTGGGTAGCGCCTCTGCCTCACAGTGAGGAGACCTGGGTTCGCTTCCTGGGTCCTCCCTATGTGGCGTTTCCATGTTCTCCCCGTGTCTGCGTTGGTTTCCTCCCACAGTCCAAAGACATGCAGGTGAGGTGCATTGGTGATCCTAAATTGACCCTGGTGTGTGTGGGTATGTGTGTGTACCCTGCGGTGGACTGGCACCCTGCCCAGGGTTTGTTTCCTGCCTTGCCTCTTGTGTGAGCTGGGATTGGCTCAAGCAGACCCCCGTGACCCTGTAGTTTGGATAGTGGATGGATGGATAAATCAGAGATCGTGAGTCCTTCTTTCTGACGGCGTTTTGATGCTCCAGTATACGTGTTGCAATTCCTTCTGACGTTTCTCGTATGTATGCCGCTGAGCAAGACCTGCATGGAATGCTAGAAACTGCGTTTGGTGTCTCTGCTGCCGATTTCTTGTTTTTAGCATTGTAGCGGTCAGAGGCCACTGAGATTCACACCGTCAATGTGACGGCGGTTTATTTATTTTAGTGGAGGAGATCCCAGGGACACCCCCAGTCTTGGATCGACCCACACACACTCACAACAGAGACCAAATAAAGCACACTGGGAACATTAAACAGTTAAGAATATAATGAAATTAAATTAACTAAATGAAAACAATACTACTACCCTGACCCGTTCGGTGATATTACATTTAACATATAAACACAAACACCACAGAGATTAAGTCCAGAGATCTGTATGTAGAAAGGGAAGGGAAAACACAGTCCTACCGGTAGTTACTGAAAGGATGAAGACGGATGGATGGTTCAGGAGCGCTCCTTTTCTTACGGGAAAGCTAATGAATCCAAACACAGTCCTCAGTACACAGGTAGACAGACGGTCCAGACCCCAACAAACAAATACGATCCACGACTGAATATGGATGAATTAACAGCAGGCAGTCCGACACATCAATGCAACACACAACGTCCAACAACAAAAACAACTTTTTCTTTCTTTTGGCCACCTGCCCTCCTTTTAACCTCATTTGACCACCTTTGACCCCAACAGCCCCTGCACGGACTGCTGGGAGATGTAGTTCTTACTGCTACATTGTAATCTTTCTAAATAGCCAATAAAAGGTGTCATTTTGCTCGACTTCTCACTACATGAAGATTTAGAAACACAGAGTCACTGGGCCCATAAATATTTGGACAGAGACAACTCTTTTCTCATTTTGGTTCTGTACATTAATTACCACAATGAATTTTAAATGAAACAACTCCGATGCAGTTGAAGTGCAGACTTTCAGCTTTAATTCAGTGGGTTGAACAAAACGATTGCATAAAAATGTGAGGCAACTAAAGTATTTTTGAACACAATCCCTTCATTTCAGGGGCTCAAAAGTAATCGGACAATCGACTCAAAGGCTATTTCATGGCAGGTGTGTTCAAGTCCGTCGTTACGTCTTATCGATTAACAGATAAAAGGCCTGGAGTTGATTTGAGGTGTGGTGCTTGCATGTGGAAGATTTTGCTGTGAACAGACAACATGCGGTCAAAGGAGCTCTCCATGCAGGTGACAGCAGACATCCTTAAGCTGCAAAACAGAAAAACCCATCTGAGAAATTGCTACAATATTACGAGTGGCAAAATCTCCAGTTTGGTACATCCTGAGAAAGAAAGCAAGCACTGGTGAACTCAGCAACGCAAAAGACCTGGACGTCCACTGAAGACAACAGTGGTGGATGAGCGCAGAATCATTTCCATGGTGAAGAGAAACCCCTTCACAACAGGCCACCAAGTGAACAACACTCTCCAGGGCTTGGTGGCGTGATCGATATCCAAGTCTACCATAAAGAGAAGACTGCAGGACAGTAAATCCAGAGGGTGCACTGCAAGGTGTGAGCCACTCATAAGCCTCAAGAATAGAAAGGCTAGATTGGACTTTGCTAAAGAACATCTAAAAAAGCCAGCAGAGTTCTGGAAAAACATTCTTTGGACAGATGAAACCAAGATCAACCTCTACCAGAATGATGGCAAGAAAAAGTATGGAGAAGGCGTGGAACAGCTCATCATCCAAAGTCTGTAAAACATGGTGGAGGTCAGGCAGTGCGATGGCTGCCGGTGGCACTGGGACATGAGTGTTTATTGATGAGGAGACACAGGACAGAAATGAATTCTGAGGTGTTCAGAGACATACTGTCTGCTCAAATCCAGCTAAATGCAGTCAAATTGATTGGGCGCGGGCGTTTCATGATACAGATGGACAATGACCCAAAACATACAGCCAAAGCAACCCAGGAGTTTATTAAAGCAAAGAAGTGGAAAATTCTTGAATGGCCAAGTCAGTCACCTGATCTTAACCCAACTGAGCAGGCATTTCACTTGTTGAAGACTAAACTTCAGACAGAAAGGCCCACAAACAAACAGCAACTGAAAGTAAAGGCCTGGCAGAGCATTAAAAGGAGGAAACCCAGCATCTGGTGATGTCCACGAGTTCAAGACTTCAGGCTGGCATTGCCAGCAAAGGGTTTTCAACCAAGTGTTAGAAATGAACATTTTATGTCCAGTTATTTTATTTGTCCAATTACTTTTGAGCCCATGAAATGAAGGGATTGTGTTAAAAAAATACTTTAGTTGCCTCACATTTTTATGCAATCATTTTGTTCACCCACTGAATTAAAGCTGAAAGTCTGCACTTCAACGTCATCGGAGTTGTTTCATTTAAAATTCATTGTGGTATTAATGTACAGAACCGAAATTAGAAAAGAGTTGTCTCTGTCCAAATATTTATGGACCTAACTGTATTCACGTTTGATTTTACACGTCTGTTACTGTTTTCTGGTTATTTCGTTGTGTCGATAAAAATAAGACAACTTGTAAGGACTACGGCTGTTATTAGAGTAAGAAACCTCAGGTGATCCCAGGAATAAGTCCTGGTAGTGTAGTGGCCGGTCTGGGTAAGGGGTCGGCCGTTACAGAAACTTCGAGTCTCCAAATAGTCAGGCTGAGGGTCTCGTACAAGTAGGTGGACGTTCAGACAAAAGAAACCAGGAAGACGTGCCAACTCCACTCAGACGATGGCCATGCTGGGATTTGTATGCAGTTTTCTGTTACTGGGAAGAAGCCGCACTATCTGCTCTGCCACTTTAACTGATTGATTGATTTTTATTTGTGGTTTCAGATGAATCTGAATTACTTGAGGACATGCCGGTAAAAATGAGGATGGCCATCGCAATCGATGTCAACTTTGCTATACTGAATAAAGTGGACCTGTTCAAAGTAAGTGCAGCCCAAAATGACCAACGTCTGCAGCTTCAGGACGCCTCAGGGAATTCTGGCAGAAAAGCCTGACGGACTGAAAAGATTCCAGACAAAATATCTTTGTTTTAAAGTAAAAAATGTTCACACAAAAATAGAGAAAAAATGGGTATTAGAAAGCAAAGAAAAGTTTGGATTTAAGGCTGTTTAAGGCTTCTGTGTCTTGTTGGTTTCTTTAAGTTCTCTCCCACAGCTGAGCCAGCTCTAAACAGTCAGAGAACTGCATGCCCACCCCATTTTCGACCAGCTGTCACCGTGGTAACGAGCAGTTGAGGGGTCGTCGGGGTCTCAAAGGTCCCACAGTGTTGATGGGATTATTCCTTTGAGGCACCCAGATTTATGCCCCTGCCTATTTTCGTTTAAATGCACATTAAAGTCTGTTGTTCTGTTGATCCAATTAAAAAATATTTCACTACTGAAATGTTGCTGTTTCCATAAAGATGTTAATTAAAAAGAAGTTGCTGCCTCAAAAACTTAGCAAGTTATAAATTGATGCAGTGATTTTTATCAGAGTGCCCAAACTTTTACATAGCACTGTATAGTCAGTCAGTCACTGGGGTCTGCTGGAGCCAATCCCAGCCAACACAGGGCGCAAGGCAGGAAACAAACCCCGGGCTATTCAATTCAAATTAAGCAGGTACTAATGTGCGTTTAACTTAAAGCATTACATTTCAAAGATTGGCTCTTACAGTGGGGTGGCCAGTTGATTTCATACAAGGGACACTATTGGCAGATGACTGAGAAGCTACCCAATCAGAGCATGTATTACGTATTAACTAAAACTCCTCAATGATATAAGATGTGCTTCCCGCGTGGCGCTTGTTTTGTTTGCTTCTCTCTGTCTCTCTCACTCTCTCTGCCTGACGGAGGGGCTGTTTGCACAGAGGACACGGACGCTCTTCTACAAAATGGCGCCTTATCGCGGTGCTTCTGTATACTTAAAAGCACGTATTGATTTTTTGATTGTTTGCTTTTCTCTCTCTCTCTCTCTGACATTCTCTGCTCCTGACGGCGCTCCTTTGAAGATAAGATATATTTGCATTCTTTTAATTGTGAGAAAGATCTGTCATCTCTGTCTTGTCATGGAGCAAAGTTTAAACTTTTGACTAAAGGGTGTTATTTCATGTCGAGAGGGCTCTAATAATGTTAACAGGGTGGGAGACTTTATAAGGGCTTAAAATATATAAAAATAACCATACAAACATATGGTTTCTACTTCGCGGATTTTCACCCATCGCGGGGGGTCTGGAACGCAACCCCCGCAATCGAGGAGGGATTACTGTATAAGGAAGTGACCTCAAAAGGGGTCAGAGCCGGAAAGGTCTTCATCCATAGGCTCACACCTGTACGTGACGTCAAAGGGGCCAGAACCAGAATTGACGTCGTCAGGGCCAGGAGGAATTTCCCGTTAAGCAGAAAGGCGAGAAAAAGAGTCGGTGCACTCGGTTACCTCCCGGTCTGGCTCAGGGTTACCCTCATTCAAGCCCTTTAGCTGCCTCCCATGCCCACGTGTGTGGCACTGCACTTAATTACACATTCCTCTAAAGGAAACCAAAGCCCCATTTTACATGAAGGCTGGCAATTACCAGTTAAAATGAGGGCCCCCATCTTGAAGAACAAGGCTTTTGTCACCTTTCTTATTGACACTCACATTTTTAGGCCGTGTCACATTACACGGCTTTTTAGCGATTTTCAGTGGTAGCCTCCTGTGAAGGGCAGTCAGATAATGTCACATTCTCACTGACTCACTCCAACAAAATCAGAACTCTTTAGTCTTTGTGCTGGGCACTGTGTGCATGAGAGCCCCTAAAGTCCTACTGTCCACCACACTACTTAGTCACGTATACCACGTGCCTACGGTGTGTCAGTCTGGATGAGAACAAGCCATTCAACTCAACAAAACTCGCCAGTAACCATCCATTTAATTCTTAAAAAATTAAAACTGAGAACCCTAACCCTAAAAGGAGAGAGCTTAGCGATCACCTTCAAAGCTAAACTAACCTAACCCTAAGTCAGGTTTTGAAGGTCTCTAAAATCCACCACACTACTTGGTCACTTATTCCATTCTCTGTGTGAAGAACAACTTCCTAATGTTTGTGTGAAATTAACCTTAAGAAGTTTCCAACTGTGTCCCCCTGCGTGTTCTTGATGAACTCATTGTAAAGGCACCGTCTCGATCCACTGGACTAATTCATTTCATAATTTTAAACACTTCAGTCAGGTCTCAGATGTTAAGATTAGCATTGGGTGAGACGAGGATGAACAGGATTAGAAATGAGGACATGAGAGGGTCAGCTCAGGTTGGACAGTTGGGAGACAAAGTCAGAGAGGCGAGATTGAGTTGGCTTGGACATGTGAAGAGGAGAGATGCTGGGGATAATGAGAGAAGGGTGCTAAGGATAGAGCTGGAGGAAGGCCTAAGATATGGAACAAGATGATCCGCTGTGGCGACCCCTAACAGGAGCAACCGAAAGAAGAAGAAGAAGAAGAAGAAGTCGTCAGATCTCCTCTTAACCTGAAAAGGCTCAGCTCCTTTAATCTTTCCTCAAAATTCGGCCCCCGTGTTCCTTGGATCAGCTTAATTGTTCTTCTCTGGACTTTTTCTAACATCGCTTGACAAAGAAAATCAATGAATATACAGCTATGTGCCACATAACATGCATTCTGGCAACATCCAACCGCATATACATCCATAGTCCTATGAGGACTTTTCTTAAACTCTGTGAAGTGCCTTGAGCATGGGAAAGGTGCTATATAAATAATTTATTAACTATTATTATTATTAATAGAGCTCAGAAATCCCGATCAGAGAATGGGACGTAGCAAATGCAACAGCTTCCTGCACGCAACACCAGAGTTTCACAAAGCGAGTGTCCTGCCAGTACGGTACTGTACCGCACTCTCTATCGTTCTTTTAAAGTGAACTTTCCCTATTTACAAATCAAATGTTAACAGTATTAACAGTGTATGTTTCAACTTGTAAGCAGCAGAACCCAATCTCGAGTACCGAACGTCTCTGTGGTGTTGTAGCGTCATCTCACTGTTTTTAGTCATAACAGGCACACTACGGTATCCCATACAGCTTTGCTAGGTCCGGTCAATATACAGCTAGTCATCAACTTACGATCTATGCGCTTGACGACTGTCTGACTTACGACTGCTATCACACCTCGCGTCCTGCAGTGCGAGTGTTGCTAAGCTGGGCATATAACAGTTTTCGGCACACCAGCTCTCTTCTTCCTACTACATGTAGTCGGCGTTTCCAAATGCCATGACCCATTCATCTCGATCTCGGTTTATTACCTGCAGCGGTTTCGACTACGTTGAGTTTATTAATGCAGGTTGGTGTCGTTTTTCTCAGGTCATTTCACCAACATGGGCTACCTTAACTTGTGATTACTTTTACTGACACAATTTTATGGAAGGTGAAAGGCTTAGTAATCTTGACTAAGATGTCAATGTGCAATTCGGATGGGACTAAAATTCCAAAGGTCTAGCGGTAATGATCACTTCACCCAACCTTCTTGAGGGCTTTAAGACAGTAATTGTGTTTCATTAAAAGACAAAAAGACAGATTCTTAGAAAATAAATGCAGTGCTTGGTGTAACGGCAATTTCCATCACACACAGACATCGCAGAAACAGCAGTTAAAAAAATAGAAACTAACTCGTTCAGGGCTAATCATTTTTTCTTTTGTCCCAGGGATGAATATTTTTTCCAAAACTCTTTTTTTCTAAAAGGCACACAAAGCAATGGTTACACACATAAATTAAAATAAAATACTTATTTATGACAAATGTCACTCTGTTTTATGTTCTACAAGCCACTACAGTAATGTCATTTCACAGACTTATTCCATAAGAGTCTTCATTCATAAGCTGAAAGGCACTTTCTGGAAAAAAAACAGCGTGACGTAGTTGAGTGGCTGGTAATCCGTAGCGTCCACCAGCACGCTGTGTCGTTTGATGAAGTCCAGTTGCCAGCCTGACTCCCACAGATCTACGTCTGCTAGTCCTCCTTTGCCGCAGGTTCGTCAGCTGCACGATCAGCTGATGCAGGTACCTGACTTTCATTTTTCGATCTCCAGATGACTTCATCAAAATCGGAGTCTGATAAGTCCAATTCAGCAATAATACCCAATAAATAAATTTACTTTGCGCATTCGCTTTGCTCTCTCGCCCGATGTTGATGCCATTCTACACACCGTTTACTCTACGCTACTCACGCACATACTGAGATTCGATGTGACGTCAAAGAGTCTAACAGTCCTCCTCGCCAAGAGGGTCTACCTATTATGTAACGGCAAGTTTTATCGACGTTTATAGCTTTTTATTTTTTACACTCTCTGCCCCTGGATGTTGACTTTAGTTGACATCTGCTCTCGACCCCTCGTGTTGACAAAAGTCGACATCCGCCCTAAAAGAGTTAACTAAAGAGTCTTCTACCAAGTGAGATGTGAGACACCCACCATGATGGCAAATTACAAGCAAAACAGTTCATTCAATCAGCGTTCCCAGCTCTGACCTCTTCTTGTGTTCTCCACAGGGTTGTGATAACCAGATGATACAAGACATGCTCCTGAGACTTAAATCCATCGTGTATTTACCAGGCGATTACGTCTGTAAAAAGGTAAGATGGAGATTGACTTTGACATCGAGGACGGGGCTCAAATCTCGGCCTGTTTACTGTGTGAGCTTTGTAGGGTTTTTCTCCAGGTATTTCTAATTTTCCTCCCACATCCCAAAGACGTGTTTGTTATCTTACTTGAGCCCTCTCTGAACTGGCCTGGTGTGAGCAATCGTGTTCTTTGATGGGCCGACGTCCCATCTATGATTAGCTCTTACCATGAAGCCAGGGCTGATGACATATACTGCGGCCCTTGTGACCTCCAATTATTTGTTTCCAAGAAATCCTAAGGTTAAGCAGTCCTTGGGGTACACCAGAGATGATCACCCAAGTGCATCCTGGGACTGAAGGCCATGTCCTATTTTAGTCTGGAGAAGAGAATTGAAGTGTACGAGGTGTGATCAAAAAGTACGGTGACTGTTGACGCAGAGCAACACAAAACAATTCACTGCCGGTTCTGACAGGTCCATCCTAGAGTCGAGTTTGTGACCAGTTTCAACTCGTTTGATACTGTCAGTCGTTTGCGAGCCACTACCGAGTTCAAGTTTGTCGTTAATAAGGGATATCGAGCAACACATTAACATGAAATTCTGTTTCAAATTGCAAAAAAGTGCTTAGAAAACCCATCAGATGTTAAAATCAGTTTATGGTGACACTGCACCGACTGTTTACAAGTGGTTTGATCGATTTCTTAATGGATCTGACTCAGTAGATGACGAGAAAAGATCAGGACGTCTTTCAACATCAATAATCAAAGAAAATGTTGAGATGGCTTCATTCTTCATCATGAAAACGCTCCTTGTCACACATCCCTTCTAGTACGACAGTGTCTGTCGAATAAAATCATTACGCTGTGTCCGTATCCACCGTATTCGCCGGATCTGGCACCGTGCGACTTCCCAAAATTGAAAATGACCATGAAAGGCAAACGATTTCAATCCATTGAGGACATCCAGGCAGCCACGACAGCCCAACTAAAAACACTCTCGAAAGGAAACTTCCAGAAGTGGAAAGGAGCCTTGGGAGAAGTGCATTCGAAGTGGAGGAGGAATTTTGAGGGTGACTAGTACTTGTAAATCTTTTACTGCAATAAACGATTCTTGTTTAAAACATTCACCATACCTCATACATGCAGACCATAATTCAGGTGTTCAGAATTCTCAGGGTTATTGAGAAAGAGGATCCTACGGGATTCTTTCAATTACCAAGTAAATCTCAAGTTCACTTTAACATGGCTGCTCTCTGTAACGGGTACACACACCCCGGGTCTGGAACTGAGTGGGACTCATTCCTCAGGGGATTGAGGACATGTCCATGGAGATTAGGATATCTGGAGGAGGCAGCTATAGAAGTAGCTCCACCAGCAGCATGACACAGAACTGAGATGGCACTTCGGATATGGCCCTGATGCGTGACCGCCGGTGAGCCTCAAGTTGTGGACCCTGGCTTTGGGTCGGCTCACGGAGCTGGGCGGTCTGTACGAGCAGACAAAGCAGCTTGGAACACATACCACCACCGAAGACCTCAATGGCATGGTGGAAGTGGCCACTGTGGTCAAGGTATGATGCAGAAAGTTCAAAAGATCAAATAGAAAAGAAACAAGTGCATGATTATGTGAAACAATAAATAGGTTGCATGTTAGAGAAAGAAATTAGTGTTACTCAATAAAGCTGGTCTGGAACGGCGGGGCTCCATTCTATGGTCTGCTCTGGTCCAAGCAAGACCCCATCTTCTGAGGACTGTCAGATTTTATAGGACTCCAACTGGAAGGAGCAGAGTCAGTTGCTCTCCTCAGGTGTCTTCTCTGTACTATAGACGACAAAAGAGGTGATAGTGTTAATGACAGCGCCCCCTTCCTGTCCTGGAGTGGAAATACATACATCTGATGAGTCTGGAAGGTAATTCTCTGACTGGCATACATGACACAACTGAAAAAGCTGATGGTCCTTTTTAAGGCTACTTACCACCAGTCTGGCGTACAGTGGCTAATTTCCAACCTTTACAGGTCATGAGAAGTCAAGCAAAATTAGCCTTTTTATTGGCTAACTAAAAAAAGTACAATATGTAAGCTTTTGAGGCAACTCAGGCCCCTTCTTCAGGCGAGATCTTTGTCAATCAAAGGTGTCATTTTGCTTGACTTGTCCTTAAATCCATAATGGTTAACACGGAACAACATCCTACTACTTGAGACATCCACAGGTTGTTACATCACCTTATATATCTGGCTTATATGGCTAAGGATAAGAGAGCAGTCAGAGTGAGGCACTATAAAGGCATATTGCCCTGTGTATGAAGGAGCTGCAGTCGCGTTTCATGACACATTTCTCCTGAATGTTATGTGGGTGGAAAGTCCTCAGTGTTTTTGTGTCATGGAGAGGCTTTGTCGCAGTGTTGTCAGTTTTATCTCCATTCCGACACTACCACCAGCAGGACCAGGGAGCTTTCCTTAACTGAGCCTGCCATTTTAATCAGCTTGTTGATCAACTTGAAATGATGTAACCAGCTCAGCACTCCACACTGGTCATCACAGAGTCCTAGAAGATGTAAATTATGTCACTCCCCACATTAAAGGAACACCATCTCCTAAGAAAGAGGAGTCTGCGCTGGCCTTTCTTCTATAGCTCTATTAGTTATGAATATCTATAGTTAGGATATAGCGGGATGGATAATGGATGGATATTAGGCCACATTAGTTTGTGTTCACTTCCTTGCAACAACAGTGTAATGATCTGAGGGCTGCAGCCATCTTATTAGCATCAGCCTATAATTGCTGGGACGTGATCTAATGTCGACAAGCATGAGACATTTTCGCTCATTCTTCAAATTTGCATCTCCTGCACTCCTTTCGTTGCATCCATTTCATATTTTCTCGAATCTTGATAGCGGAGAGGAAGCTACTAGGCTCTTCCCCAAACAGTTTTTGCTTTTTTCTTTCAGCACAACTTACTGCTTTCTGATTTGGGTTTGGATTCAGTGGATACCAAAAAATCTTCAGAACCCTTCACTTTCTGCACACTTTATTGTGTTGTGGATTTACTTTTAAAGGATTTCATTTGTCAAAGGGTCTGAAGACTTTCTGAATCGACTGTACAAGTCTTTAATATCATGAACTCTACCTGAAGCCCTCAAAAGGGTTTTAACCGATGCTTTGCTTTTTCTAGGGTGAGATTGGCAGAGAGATGTACATCATCAAGCAAGGAGAAGTTCAAGTACTCGGTGGCCCAGATGGCACTAAGGTTTTGGTCACCCTAAGAGCTGGAGCAGTGTTTGGAGAAATCAGGTACCATAAGTCATAGTTTCAAAGTTGGCGGCTTTTGGGTCATGTTGAGTAATGAATCAACGTTGCATTCAATGGGGAAAAGGGTCATGTACTGGTTACTCGTCTCTCGATGGGTCACCTCGGGCAGTTTAAGTAACTATTTTTATCTGAGGCGGAACATCCTTCCTCCAGGATGACTGTCACCCCCAATTCTTTAACTGATATGCGTCATAGAAGACACTAAGAAAGGCAAGATGGGGTTGCGAGAATATATAGCAAATTCATGTGACAGCTCCGAATGAACGGACAGTTTTTTAAATAATCCATTTGGCCGTGTCAGTCTCTGTGGGTGCGATCGTGCAGCTGTGGAGAGTTGATGAGGTAATCGGGGCGAGTCACACCTGCACGTGAGGGTGCGATTTTTCTCAATTGCTTAATCGGCTTCCTGTGGTGAGTGATTGGGTCGTATAAATACGGGCCAGCACGGGAGGTCGGTAGGAAAAAATGAAAAAGAAAAAGAACGAAAGAGGCAGAGAGTGAGAGCAGCAACGGAGAAAAGAGAGTGGACGAGCCAGCCGGTTGAATGAGAGATGTCAGCGCAGTCGTTGCTCCCATGTTAGAGCGAGTGATCGGTGCTCGAGGGATGGATCGCACCCACTGAATGTGAGGAGTGGATTCGGTCGAGGTGGTGTTCGTCCTAGGGATCCGAGGGATGACAGCGTGTGCAAGAAGGAAGACGGGAGGACAACCGACCCTGAGCGGTCTGGCAGTCGCCAGCAGAGGCAGCCAAGATGGTGGCCGGTAGCGAGAGGACCGCGGCCAGCTGAGCAAGCCTTGGGAGAGCTGGAGAGACGGAGAAGGAGCTGTGCTTGGCTGATTTGCCTCAATGAGAGCTGCAGGTTTTTAGTCTCGTTTTAGCTTTGTTTTAAACTCTGATTTTTTTTTCTTTACCTTTTTATGAATTATTTATAGGAACATTTTGGAGAACTGCACTACTGTATGAACGGTGTTTTGGTTTTGTTTTTTTTGTTTTAATAATAGCACTGTTGCACTTTTCCACCATCCCCTTGCTCTGCGTGGGATTTGTTCCCATTTGACAAGCTCATCCAGTTACATTATCAGTGGTGTTGGGTTCGAGAGCCTCCCAAAATGAGAAGTGGGCACGTGGAGCAGGACCCGCACCGTCACAATTGGCAGAGGGATGTACATCATTAACTCTTCAAGTGCAGAATATTTTTTCCAAAGAGCTCAGTTTTCTGAAAAACACACAAAGCAATGGTGTCACACAGAAATCATCATAAATGTCTGTTGTTGTGAGCTGTGGCTGCTGTCGATGCCTGCTCAGTGTCTCTTGCAGCAGAGGTGGCTCGATGGCTAGCAGGATTATACGGTGGGCTGGCATCTTGGTTGCCTTTGCATGGCAGTCACAGTGTATGTCTTGTCATCATAAGTGATGGTCCTACCAGGTGAAAATTGCTGTAGGCACATCGGCTGCACGAATGTGTTCAATACTGTGATCAGCTGGGCGCCGGTCAGCTAATGCTGGTACCTCACTTTTGTTTTCGGTCTCCACCTCCAGATCACTTGCATCAAAATTGGAGTCCGACAAGTCGGAGTCCGATTCAGTAAAAATACACAAAATGTCATCCATGGAGTATTTTGCTTTGCGTATTCCCTTCGGTCTCTCACCAGATGTCGATGCCATTTTGGAGGTTGTTTGCTCTTCACTACTTACACACGCAAAGGAAATCGAGGTCAAATCAATGAAGCTAACTTTCCCCCTGGCAAAGAGAGTCAAACTACAATGTTGCAGTTTACAGCTGATTAACTCTCTCTACCCCTGAATTTTGACAAAAGTCGACATCCGCCCTGAAAAAGTTAAGCAAGGAGAAGTTCAAGTGCTAAGAGCTTGTATTGTCGTTGTATTTCCCTCTACTTGCCCTTTACCTGTTTCCTCAAGGGTAAGTGTTCTCGTCAAGTTCGTTATCGGGTTGGTCTACTGTTGCACTTTAAGATGAACACACGCATACATAGCTATACGCATACACAGAAACCCCAACCACAACAGTACCCCATGAATGACACCCACACAGCTGATTAACCTTTAGCACTTTAAACCACACAAGTGCTTTAGGAATAACACATTCTGTCACTCAGCACTTCAAGAGACTTACTTATTATCGGCATGAACAACATATGACGTTTTAGTGATATCTCAGACCTAAATATTACTTTTGGTCTACAAGAATACATTTAAACATACAAAGACTCAGCACTCTTGACTATAGGCCATTTATCAGCCAAGAATACCTTCTTTTTTTCGTACTGTTCCAACTATTGAGTGGAGCTCCTCACCCTCAGCCTTAATAAACCTCACAGCACAGAGCGTATGGCAAACCTCCAGCTACACCAGGTGCTCGAAGAAATCTTAACTTGTTAATTCAATCACTCTAGACATTAAGATAAAGCATAGAAAGTTAAAAGCAGCATGGTATTTATTACAAGAATAATAATACCTCCACTGGAACAAAGAATAGTAGAAAATAGGTACTGATACAAAAGTCTGAATATATATAGTCTTTAGGAAAAGCTTACGAAAAAAGATGAATGTCCCAGGGAGGCGTTTGATTTAGCAATCAATGTTCATGACGCTTTTCTGATGACCCGTGCCGTCTTCGTCCGTTCCTCTTCTTCTTCTTCTGTACTTTCTTCTTCTCCATCTGACGTTGCTTTCAAACCAAGGCATATTTATTATGAAATGTCATGCCTTGGTTTCACAACACATGCACCTGATTGGCTGGCTGTCAATGTGATGGATGAATATTCGTTTGCTCAGAGGTTGATGCACTTGTTGCATCCCAAGCAGCTCTTCTTTACTCCACCCTAGCAGCCCCACTTCTTATTTTGTCGGCATCTTTTCACGTTAAAACTGATTAAATCCGTTTTTGTGCTGCGATTACTTAGTACGTTTTCCTTAATTGTTCACTTAAGCTGGCAAATAAGTCATCAATCTGCCTCAAGGTATGAAGAGGCAGGGGAAGAGATGGCGAAGGTGGGAGGGATGAGGTCGGCGCCTATACACTGCTGTGCGCTGCCGAGGGTTGATTCTATAATAAAATAAAAATAAAAAAAGGTCAATCATCACCCCGGAAGCGGATAGTAGACGTCACGTAGTATATTTCAGCTCAAGAGGTCAAATGGTTTATGAGCTACAAGTGATTTAAAATCCTAGACAGACAAACAGACAGCCATGATAGAGTATTATGTAAGAAAAATAGGCAATTTGCACACATATACCCCGAGGGGAGCAGCATGTCACTGCTGAGTGACTTTGCTTTTATCAAAGATCCCACCTCCGCCGAGCCACATACAGTGAAAGGCTCATCAGCCTTGGTAGCTGAGGCTCAGAGCATTCCAGTGTTGTACAGCTGGTCTGTGATTGGTCATTCATGCTGCATGTCACAGCTGTGCGTAAGAGGCGGGAAATAAACTGGGTGTGTGACAGCTCATCTTTACGCACAAACGTCTGTGAGACTGCATGCCAATCGTTTTGTTGATGCGCCATAAGACTTGAAGTTTGTAATCAGGAAAACATACAGTATGTAGGCTTGAGGAAATTGTAGAAAAGTTACAAAATGCTAGCAATACGGAATATGAAGACCTCGATTCACAGTTTCGACTCCTGGACTTGCTGAAGAACTTGATGCGACTCTTGATATGCAAGTACCGTATAGCGTAACTTTGAAGTGTGGCAGCGGGCAGTTTTACAGTTTAAGTTTAATTAGCAAACCTGGACTCCATATCCATCCATCCATACATCCATTATCCAACCTGCTATATCCTAACTACAGGGTCACAGGGGTCTGCAGGAGCCAATCCCAGCCAACAAAGGGTGCAAGGCAGGAGACAAACCCCAGGCAGGGTGCCAGCCCACTGCAGGGCACAAACACACACACACACACCAGGTACAATTTAGAATACACCTAACCTGCATGTCTTTGGACTGTAGGAGGAAACCCACGCAGACATGGGGAGAACATGCAAACTCCACCCAGGGAGGACCTGGGCTTCTCGCGTTGATGGGTCTGAGCACTTGAGAGATAAAAAACCAAAAGTCATTTCAGCTACTGACTTGTCCGCAGTATAATCCCTCAGCTATGCAATATTTTAATCGCTCTTGCTTCATAAACCCCCCTCAGTTGAGGGTGTCCAGTTGGGGATGATTAGCATCGTTGATTTATGCAGGTGATGTTGTCCACTTTGCCTCATCTGACTGTGCCCATCAGCATGCATTCAAGTGTGAAGCAGAAGAAATGAGGATCAGCATCACCACGTGTGAGGTCCTGGTTCTCGGGTCAGACTGGAGTGGATTGCCCTATCCAGTAGAAGAGGCAACGACTGTTCTTACTGGAGAAGTTCATGTATCTCTGGATCTTGTTCACAAGTGATAGAAGAAAGGAATGTGAAATCAACAAGCAGATTGAGGCAGCAGCTGTTTTGTGGGCGCCATACTGATCTGTGGTGTTGAAGCAGGAGCTGAGGAGTCTAACAGCTAAAACTCTCGGCTCACTAGTCAATCTACTCTCCTGTCCTCACTGATGGTCATGAGCTGAAAGAATGAGGTCACCAGCGCAAGTGACAGAAATGTGGTTTCTACCGAGGATGGCTAGGCTGACACTCCATGAGAGGGTTAGAAGATCAGCAGTTTGGGAGACCCTCATAGTAGAGTCACTGCTGCTCCTCCAGGTTGAGAAGAGCCATTTGAGGTGGTGTGGGCATGTCATAAGGATGCCACCCGGATGGCTTTGCCTAGAGTTGCTCTGGGCTGGAAGGAGACCCTGTGACATATCCAAGACATGCTTATGTCTCTCAACTGGCTTGGGAATGCTTGGTAATTCTTCAGGAAGAATTTGAAGGTGTATCTGGGGACAAGGAGGTCTGAGATGACCTGCTTGGCTACTGTCACTGTGACCCTGACCAGAAAAAGCTGTTTCAGAGGAGGACATGACATGAAAAGTTTCAATTTAAAGTGGCTTTGGGCTCTGCCTTTGGACATTTGTATTTCTTGATTTGTTCTCTGCCAGTTGAACTGCCATTTTAAGAGGTCTCCCCAGGTTCACCAGTTTCCCCAACCAAAAGAGCTGTATTGGTGCAGAAATTATTGCAGCCATTTCAGATGCCTACCTCCTTTAGTTGTGTTTTATGAAATGCTAAAGCAGGGTTTCTTAAACTATTGGGTCATGGGTTGCCGTTGAGTCTCGAGTTACTGTGGTATTTAATAGTAATGGGTCATGGTGGGTTGATAA
Organism: Polypterus senegalus; assembly: GCF_016835505.1. Classification (NCBI taxonomy): domain Eukaryota; kingdom Metazoa; phylum Chordata; class Cladistia; order Polypteriformes; family Polypteridae; genus Polypterus; species Polypterus senegalus. The sequence goes on along the minus strand of NC_053158.1, from coordinate 4,481,474 downwards.
ACCAATTGAAATTGCTCTGATGATAATCGTCGAAGACCCCGCCCAATGATCGTTCATGATTCTCCAATGGGGACCCACTGCCTGATTTAATGATCATCTACAATTCTGCAGGTGGAAACACCTCCTGTGATTGTCCACAGTTCTCGAAGGTGGACTGCACTGATGATCATCTGGGCTTTTAACTCTCAAAGAGACTAAAGAGGGCAACGCTGGGTTGTGGCAAAAAAAAGTTTAAGAAACCCTGGGCTAGAAGGACGGTGACCTTACCACAGGTGACAGGGTTATTTGTTTTTCTGACTGTCAGTCTGACTGCGATAGCCATCATGGATGTATAGCAGGGTTTAGGAGAGCATCATGGGATAATCCAAAACTTCTCTAAACTCCATCTTTTCTCTTTAGTCTGTTGGCCGCAGGTGGAGGAAACAGAAGGACAGCCAATGTTGTCGCTCATGGATTTGCCAACTTGTTCATTCTGGACAAAAAAGATCTCAACGAAATCCTGGTGCACTACCCCGACTCACAGAAGGTGTTGACACGGAAAGGAAGGTAAAGTTAATATTGGTGCTTGAAGTGGGCCAGTACTCTCTGGTACTCAGTTACTGGAACTTCCATGTTCTTCTGTTAGACGTGCCGGCAGGTAATGACTGCATTGCGGTACATACCAGCAATTCCCATAATGCTCAACCCACTACCAAACCATATGTAGGGGAAAAAAAATGTATCCTTCCAACGAGCTTTCACACCTCCAAGGGGGACTTCACTCCTCTCTGAAATAGTTTCTATACATCAACGCAAAGGTGGATTGTGTGTACAACATTATACATGGAGGAGGAGGAGGAGGATGAAGAGGCCGACACAACAGGGCATACCTCCAGTTCTTTGTTTCCGATTCCAGCCACTACTTGATATCCCCTCTTCTAACGTACAGTCATATGAAAAAGTTTGGGACCCCTCTTAATTCTTAAGATTTTTGTTTCTCATTGGCTGAGCTTTCAAAGTAGCAACTTCATTTTAATATCTGACATGCCTTATGGACACAGTAGGATTTCAGCAGTGACATTAAGTTTAATGGATCAACAAAAAATATACAATATGTATCATAAAAAATTAGATATAAGTGCATAAATGTGGGCACTCAACAGAGATATGACATCAATACTTAGCTGAGCCTCCTTTTGCTCCTTTGAGCCTCCAGACGCTGTCCTCCTATAGCCTGTGATGAGTGTCTGGATTCTGGATGGAGGTATTTCTGACCATTCTTCATACAAAATCTCTCCAGTTCAGTTCAATTTGATGGACAGCCTGCTTCAAATCATCCCATAGATTTTCAATGATATTCAAGTCAGGGGACTGTGACGGCCATTCCAGAACATTGTACTTCTCCCTCTGCATGAATGCCTTTGTAGATTTCCAACTGTGTTTTGGGTCATTGTCTTGTTGGAATATCCAACCCCTGAGTAACTTCAACTTTGTGACTGATGCTTGAACATTATCCTGAAGAATTTGTTGATATTGGGTTGAATTCATCTGACCCTCGACTTTAACAAGGGCCCCAGTCCCTGAACTAGCCACACAGCCCCACAGCATGATGGGACCTCCACCAAATATGACAGGTGGTAGAAGGTGTTTTTCTTGGAATGCGGTGTTCTTCTTCCACCATGTAAAGCGTTTTTTGTTCCGACCAAATAACTCCATTTCTGTCTCATCAGTAGAAAAGCACTTTGTTCCCAAAATGAATCTGGCTTGTCTAAATGAGCATTTGATACAACAAGTGACTCTGTTTGTGGCGTGAGTGCAGAAAGGGCTTCTTTCTCATCACCCTGCCATACAGATGTTCTTTGTGCAAATTGCGCTGAATTGTAGAACGATGTACAGATACACCATCTGCAGCGAGATGTTCTCGCAGGTCTTTGGAGGTGATCTGTGGTGGCCTGTCACCATTCTTACAATCCTGCCTCTACATATGCCGCTCCTGTATTTTTTTTGGCCTGCCAGTCCTGACTTGGTTTAACAGCAACTGTGCCTGTGGCCTTCCATTTCCTGATTCCATTCCTTACAGTTGAAACTGACAGTTTAAACCTCTGAGATGGCTTTTTGTAGCCTTCCCCTAAACCAGGAGACTCAACAGTCTTTGTTTTCAGATCTTTTGAGAGTTGCTTTGAGGGTCCCATGCTGTCTGTCACTCTTCAGAGGAGAGTCAAAGGGAAGGAAGCACAACTTGTAGTTGACCACCTTAAATACCTTTGACCACTCATGATTGGACACTCCTGTCTATGAAGTTCAAAGCTTGACGAGCTCATCAAACCAAGTGATCAGCACTGAGCAGTGACAGGCATTCAAATCAGCACAATGACAAGGGGACCCACATTTGTGCACAGCCAGTTTTTCACATTTGATTTAATTTCATACAACTAAATACTGCCACTAAAATCTTTTTTCAGAAAACACCGCAGTACTCAGATGTTCGTAGGAAATGAAAGACATATCACTGATATCTTTTGTGTTGAAAGGAGAGTCAATTATTATGCAGACTGAGAGGGGTTTCCAAACTTCTTCATATGACTGTATTATGTCCCGTCACGTCAAGTGCTGTGATGGTTGACATATCCTTCATAGCCAGCTGCTGTAAATTTCATGCAGTATTAAAAAAGATGTCATTTTGAACCTGATCGATAGGCTAAGTGGACTGAACCCCGTTGTCATCAAAATTATTCTTATGTTCTAACAAGCTCCCAAGAAACAGGACAAAAGAAGTTCCAGGCAACATACAACAGATTCAGATCCTTTCATTTTTTTCGCATTTTCTTATGTTGTGCTGGAATCATAAAAGTGGATTTTCCCCAGATCAAGCAACACTTAATACCCTAAAACAATAAAGAGAAAACAGGATTTTAGAAATGTCTGAAAATGTTGGGACATGTGAGTTCCTGTCTTGCACCCCCCTAAACATGAGGCTGAGTCTCAGTACTTTATTATTCCTCTTGAAACAAGAACAGCATGGTTATTTATTGTAGCGGGATCTCCCACTCTCCAGTACACAGACACTGCAATCAGCCAGGATGAAGGCTAAATAATCGATGACAGGCACTTATTGTGCAACCGGATCAGATTTGCTTTCATGGCATTCCGCTGTAGCGCTGTGAGCCTGCGGTTGCCCCAACAAAGGACAAGCAATCTTCCACAGACATGGCAATTGCGCTTTGGGACACACTTCAGCGTGTCGTCCCGTTTTTGGGCTGGTCCCAAAACAGTTCAGAAACCTCACAATGTATTAGAAATAAAAGTAAAATATCAGGCCGACACCAAAATACTCAAACCCTTCACTACAAAATTTGAAGTTTGCCTCGGGTGCATCCCATTTTATCGATCATCAGTGAGGTGTTTCGACACCTCGGTTGGAGTCCACCTGTGGTCAGTTCAGTTGATGAGACCTGTCGGTAGAAAGTCACAAATCACAGTTCTTCAGTCTGTCATGTAATCACGAGCGAGAGCGTATTCAGAGCACAGACTCCTTTGGGGAATTCATGTGGTGTTTTTGTGCAGAACGACAGAGTAACTTATTGTACTCTCTTGCTGTGTTCGCGTGCTACGAGAACTTTCGGAGTTGCCACTTGTGACATCTCACCTTCCTAGTTTGCTGCATTCACGTGAATGTCTGGTTGGCATATCAGGAGAAATGTGAGGTCTCTTTGATCGGTTATTTAGGCCTCACTAAAAGATAGGCTGTACGTTTTTTCATGAAATTAAAAACTAAACGTTTTCAGCATGTATTTTTTCTAATTTTGGTTCTGTACATTACCACATTGAATTTTAAATGAAACAACTCCGATGCAGTTGAAGTGCAGACTTTCACCTTAATTCAGTTGGTTGAACAAAACGATTGCATAAAAATGTGAGGCAACTAAAGTATTTTTTGAACACAATCCCTGTGGTTGGGGTTACAGCGAAAGCGTTTATTAAAGACCGAGAGAATAAAACTAAATAAAAAACAAAACAAAGCTAACCTTTACAAGTTTCATAAATTTACACCAGCTGTTACAGACTGGAATCAAATGTATGTTTTTACTCTAAAATAGTAAGAATATGAGCAGCTAACTTCTCAAAACTGACTCGTCCGAGATCGAAACCGTGAAGTTTTGATTACTAGTCAACAGTTGATACCACTGCGCCACCGAAGCTGTCATAGCAAATGCCTCTCAATTTTGTACCCTAACACGGGTTTTTCTGCAGTTATATTCTTGAATAGAAGCACACTTGTTCTGTTATATTTGTACCTTTTGTGAAAGTGTTTATTTGATAATAAATTGGAATTCAGGCTTCACACATTATACACTTCATGTCTACATTTTGTCAATTATTACTAAAACATGAAAAACATTTGTTTTAACAATGTGTTTACATAGATCGTTGTAGACATGGAACACACATTAAATGCACGTGTTCCAAATAATGATATAGTATTTATAAAAGGTGCCATTTTGCTTGACTTCTCACTCTATACAACTCTAAGCAACTGACACACAGGTAAGCAGACTTGAGCTGAGACAACTGTGTGGCGGTTAGGGGATGTGGGGATAGCAGACTGCTTGCTGTTTGGTGTTTATCAACACATTTAAAGGACAAAAGACGCTGATGGAAAGGTGCGAAGAGATTTAAGGTTGGACGGATCTACGAGTTTTTTCATAGGCTCTGGTAATTCTAGTGTTAATGCTTTGTTATCTGTTTTATTGTCCTATTCAGGAAAACATTTGTATCCAATGTTACATATACCCTGCTTTTTTCTAAGACTCTGTAAAGCGCCTTGTGCATGGGAAAAATTGTATTATTTTTATTATTATATTCATTCACTTTCAGTATATCTGCACTTGATTTTACATCATTGTTTTCCATTGCCTGTTATTGGGGAAAAAGGACTGTTTGTAAGGAGTACGGCTTGTTATTATCTGGAGAATCCTCAGGTTAGCCAAGTCAATACTCTTGGTTGTGTAGTTGCCACTCTGGGTGAAGGGGTCGGCCGTCACAATACCTAATGTTATCCTCAAAAACTACACCCAACTCTGGTGTTATTGACCAATTCTGGGATTTTTTGGGTCCCCCTTTATTTTTAAGTGTACCGGGCCAGAAGAATGGTTCCAACGGTAAAACCAACTATCTTAACATCGATTATCATAAAAATGTCTTCTTTTCACTTCCAGGAAACTTCTGAAAGACAAAGGCAAAGTGACCGGCCCCATCGAGAAACCCAAAGGAATGGCCAGTTTGTTCCCAGTCAAGCCAGAAACACCTCAGCTCTTCCGGGCGATCTTGAACGCCAATAGGAAGAAAGGCCTAGGCCTGTTTGTGAAGAGCAAGCCTCAAAGCAAGGTGTGGTGTGCATCCTTGTAGACTTTGGTTCAGATCATTCTGTTTTGTGCGCTACAGATCGGCTCTGCAATAAACCATTCAGGCAAACCTCAACATTTCACAAGCTTTCTGTTCACCATGTCCAGGTCTTTGAGAAAGAATTTTGGCTTTTTCAGTCCGTCGTACTCACTCTTTGCAGTTTCACAGGTCCAACACTGAACATGAACACTCTAAACCTGAGCACCTGCCAAGACCATCATAGACTTTGAATGGCCAGTTGATCCTTTGGATGTTAGCGGTCTTAGTCTGTGTGTGGTCTGCATGATCTCCCCATGCACTGGTGAGACCTCATCTGGAGTCCTGGGTGCAGCTTTGGTCTCCAGGCTACAAAAAGGACATAACAGCACTAGAAAAGGTCGAGAGAAGAGCGAAAAGGCTGATTAGAGGGCTACAAGGGATGAGTTATGAGGAAAGATTAAAAGAGCTGAGCCTTTACAGTTTAAGCAAAACAAGATTAAGAGGAAACCTCACTGAAGTGTTTAAAAGTATGAAGGGAATTAGTCTAGTGGATTAAGATGGTGATTTTAAAATGAGTTCACCAAGAACACGGGGACAGAGTTGGAAACTTGTTAAGGGGAAATTTCACACAAACATTAAGAAGTTTTTCTTTACACAAAGAATGATAGACACTTGGAATAAGCGACTAAGTAGTGTGGTGGACAGTAAGACTTTCGAAACTCGACTTGATGTTTTTTTTAGAAGAAATAAGTGGAGAGGACTGGTGAGCTTTGTTGGGCTGGATGGCCTGTTCTCGTCAAGAGTGTTCTAATGTTCTAATCTCCTCAGCAAGTGTTGGCTCTGAATTGGTAAAACAAGAGAAGTGGTGCTCTGTGATGGACTAGGTTAGATAGAGATGACAAAATCTTGAACTTTGGGTTAACATCTCATTGTAGTCCTGTCCAGGGTCACAACAGGTTCTGACTTGCTGTGACAGTTATTTTGTGTGGCCATTTTTTAAATTACTTTTTATTTTGCAGGGTCCAAGTCCAGTCCCCACTCCACAGCCAACACCGCAAAAAACCAGTGCAGCAGCACCAGCACCAGGTGCCTCTCCTGCCAATGCCGCCATCTCCAGAGGGACCACCAATAAATCACTGGTCATCACCATGACTCCAGCCAAAGCCACCGGCGAGGAGGAGGTCCTCAAAGTGGAAGTCAAGGAAAGTTCAAAGGGAAAATAAGTCACCTCGACTGTTAACGGAGGACTGCAGGACATCAAACGGAATTGAAGGAGGACTGAAGATGAACGGATACAGACGTCCACCTTCTCTGAAAGTGAAGAAGATGACGACGTATGGCTGCTCCCTTCATTTGTGCTTGTCAGTTATAACTGTTTTCCCATTTTTGATCTTTGTATTTTTTTTATTGCCATTATTTTTTTTTCAATGAAAACAATCTTTAGGACTTGTTAGAACATTTGTAACAGTGCCCATCTGCTCTCGAGTTACCCATTAGGCTGTCGGTGTGCTGATTAGATCGGGAAAGGTTCATTCATTCTCTGTCAAAAAAACACTATTTCTGTTCGTTTCTTTTTTTTCTTTATACTCCACTTTGTGTTTCAAGCTACAAACTAGAAATCTGGCACAAGGTTTCTTCTCAGCATATTCTGGATGCCATGTCTGCGGTGAAACAGAGAAGAAAATAGAAACCAGAAGCTGAAAACAATAAACGAGAGTTAAGCCAAACTTCCCTTATGATCTCATGATTTCTTAGCTGTTTTCTTAAAGGCACACATCCTGTGGGGAATTCTTCTATCCAAGGAATTTGGTCATCTTTGGCATAGAAGGTCTCTGTTAAATTTTTTAAATTTTAGTTACCGTTATATCACAACACCATTTTATGTGCTTTCTTGTTGAATTCTGTCACAGTAACCTTTCACAGAAGGACCCTGGAAAACGCTTTGTGTGACGTCATTGGAGTAACCGTGTAAGTGTTACCGCTCGCATCTCACAATTCTTCGAGATTTGTATGAAGTTCATGTGTGTTTGGTTAGCAGTTCTAGTTACGATTTATTAGGGTTTTCTAAATATCATTCAGAATTTAAATCGTCGACTTTTAGTTAGTGTTTAGGCTTCAACGACAGTTCTATCAGATTAGATATGACTTTAGCCCAACAATTCAATAGACTCCAGCTGTGGACCTCCAGAGCTCCTCTCCACTGAGGAGATTGTCGCTTGATATTATACGTCAGTGATAAGACCTGGTGACACTATGGCTAAGATTAGGGCTCGGGGAGTGGAATCGGACTCAAGTCATGTAAACCAGGTGACAAAAACCTGCAATTCAATTGGCTATAAAGTGGAAACGTAAACTTATGCATCACACCTAAATTAAATTAAAAAGTCGCCAAGGACATCTAACACATTACATTGCTGAATTTCAGTAAGACTGTATTTTACTAGCTATGCTGACTTTCGAAGACAGTATAACAAACAAATATTTGTTATCTCTTGCCCTACACGTATCTTCAGCGGCTTTGCATGTGTGAACGTCTCTTCACCAATGCTTTCTCTCTCGAGCGCATTCCTGTAAAGCCAGCTTATCAGACTCTATCATTATTTTAGAGCTGTCTTTCGCTCCTCCTATTCCGTTATCATATTTTCCATCTTTGAAGCAGAATTTCTCGTACGTTGTTACTAACGCGTCTTCACTGGCGCTCATCTTTCATGTGCGTTCCCATTAAGTCTGCATCTCAGACTCTTCTTGTTTTCGAGGCGCCTTGCTGGTTTTATACTTGTTATCTTTGAAGGTGATTTTCTTAGCATGACTTATATGCCTTTACTCCTCCTCCTGCGTTTTCCTCTTTCGTTGTGCCACTGAAGCTAAACTGACCAATCATATTGTTCTGAGTGGGTTGGACACACAGACCCTAATGTTTCATTATACAGTAGACAGATATTATATATTAACTGTATAGCGGTCATGGGGACACTAAGATTCACAACGTGTGAAGGCCGTGATTTGTTTATTTTATTGCGGGGATCCCAGGAGTACACCCAGCATTGGCCTGATACGCACACACTTACACACAAAGATGCTGATTAGCAGCTTAATGCATTGATAAATAAAGAACTATTTATCAGTTAATGAAAAGAAACAAAACAATATTACACAAAACCGTGTATGTATTTTCTCTCCCCAGTTCCTTGACGGTGATAATTATTTACACTCACTACACAATAAACACTAACAACAAAATCAAATACAGTTTAGTACAGCAGAAAAACTCTGAAGGAAATGTAAAGTTTTGTCTTACCAGGTTCCCACTGCAGCACGAAGATTTCATGTACTTTAGTAGCTCTCACCAGACGAAGCCAACCAGGATGAAATCACACGGACAAGCAGGCACAGGGCAGTGCGCACGCCCAGAAGAAGCTGTAATCCATGGTAGCTGAAGTTATAATCCAGTGGCGTGTGTGATGAGTAGAGACGATTAGAGGATGTTGATCGCAACCTCCCTTTGCAAGTTTTTTTCTCCTTTTTCTACTTAATTAAACTTCTTCCCAGCAACCCCTGTGTCATCTAAACCACCCAACAGTGTTGTACTGTTGAGAATTGTAGGCAATTTTAAGTAGCTGCGAGCTGTGTTTATGTATTTACTGAAGTACAATCACCTTACTGTAAACTTGCACTACAGTTATAATATTGTACAACCTGAGCCACTTTATAAAGGGTGTATTTACCTGTGATGACAATATCATTTTTAAGATGAAATGTAGCAAAATATGTTTATTATATTATACAGACAAAATGTTAACATCATTTAAATAATCTATATTGTTAATAATTAAACATGTGAGGGCATGGTGTCACAGCGCTAGCGAGGAGCTGGCGCTCTGTTCACGGATTGTTCCTGCCTCATACTGTATTCTTGCTGTGACTGGTGTGACCCTGGATGGATAGATGGATAAAATAATTAAACATGTACTACGAAGATATTTTAATGTTCCTTAAAAGTTTTGAAGAATCGCCGTTCTAAGCTTACATATGGTTTTATGTCTATTACATAGCTGATTGTGTGGCGATTGGTTACTTGGAGAAAGAAAATGAACGACAGAAATTGGTTGTTAGTACGTTTGAAAGGACAGTACTGCTACAATAAATTATTTTATCGAAGGTCACACACAGTGCAGCAAGCATCTTGCGTAAGGCAGGAACAATCTCTGGATGGGGCACCTGCTCATCACTATCACTGTGCCACCGTGTTCCCATGTTAATAACAAGCTTTAACTCCTATCATCATGAAAATGATATCACGTATACATCTCAATATTTTAATTATTCAGAGAGCTGTAATATCACAGATGTAAGGGATTCTGTGTCCTATCAGAGGAAGAGAAAGCTCATTTAAGAAGCACGTAGTGAATCACACACATAGAGCACATAGAAGAACAAATAAAAAACAAAGCATTTAACATGCTGCTTTAGTTACGATGGGATTTGAGAAACTAGTAAATTAAACAATTTAAAGATGAAGTTTATGATGTTCTATTTTAATGACAAAATAAACTACATGATTAAAGTGGAAATTTCGAGATCAAAGTTGACATTTCGTGCATTTTTCACACTGTGTCCCCATTTTTTTTCTTTTTTCTGTACCCTAATAAGCTTGCATATGACACTCAGACAGTGGGCTACGACTCACCTTTACACTGCGACTTCTTTTTTATTTCGGGCACTTTGTGAACTTGAGCTTTTGAGTTTCTACGACACTCTATGTCACTCGATCAACTTCCTTTTGTTGTTTATATCACTATTTAAACCAACAATTCATTTTTCCTTGCCTCCTCTTGGTATTCACTGAAATTCTTCTATTTCCCCCCGTGCTTTTCCATTGCCTTTTCACAGAATGCTGAGATTAAGGGCTATTTATATTGATTTGCATATTCAAAGAGGCGTAATTCTGGGAGGAGTTGGGGTGGGGCAGCAGGCACGTGCACGTGCGTTACTTTTCACGCTGACCGGGATTTATGGAGCGAAGAACATGGAAGTTGGCGTTCGCACAGATTTATGCATCTGAATTTTTTTGTACGTACACACATTTCCGCTTTTGTCCTTACACAATGTTTTAGTGAGAATTTTACTCACAGTGTTATGCATGACGCCCCAGGTGTTCAACCAAATGAAAATCTAATTCTTAACTTTGTTTCACTGGAACTGATTTATACATTTGATAGATTTATTAACCCTAACCCCTAAAGAGCCACATTTGATTTAATGTATGTTACGCATAATTAAATTGGAAACTACACAGAAAGCTAAAAAGTAATGGTACCTCCGCATCTTCCCTTCTAAAATCACTTTATTGCCATCTCATTATGCAAATAAAAACATCCAACACAGGAATCCCATTTAACTAGTTCCATTTAATAATAAGACATGTATTGATAATTTTGTGCAGTCGCATATAGTAAGATATGCCAATAAGTTCATTTTCTGAATGATGCAACAGTCAGAGATTGTACAACTTTTGTCAATGAGAAAGAAAATGAAATGAATGATCATTGACTAAACGCACATGCTGTGGGAGTAAATAGTGGGGCTTCCAGTGAATTTCCATTACGAAAATACCTAAAAAAAGCAAATATTTGGCACAATAACATAAACAAACCTATCAATTATCAATTTACAGCACCAAAAAGTGACCAGTTGTCCGTCACAAAGGGGCTGCAAATGACTTCTTCTTCATCTGCATTCCAGTGTCTCATGAACTCGCAGGAGGAGTCGTGCTGTTGGGTGGCGGAATATTAAAGGAGTTGAAGAACGTTGTCACTTGAGAAGGGACTTCGGCCAGGACACACTGAGCCAGGGCTTCTTTTGGGGCCTTAGACAAAAAAAATACAACAAAATCGGTATTAAAACGGAGTAGATGCAGAGTTGAATTTCTACTCCATAAAGATCTGTAAAGCACCATATTGCTATGGCCGCTTATGTTTATATATTGTAATAATATGGAGACAGCGACACAAGAATGAACCGTACATGTTATTGTGGATAGGGATCATTGGGAGGCTTCAGTTTAAATGAGTTGAAGAAGGACATTACTTGCTGAGGCAACTCTGCCAAAACACACTGGGCAAGTGTTTCCTTAGGAGCCTGCAATGAGAGTCAAATATAATAAAATAATACAATTACTGAAAGACTAGAAGTACAATTAGGTTCAGCTAATTTAAATTCCTCTGTACTGAAGGCATTTGTGTTTTACAGAAACAGACATTTTAGATGAAAACTTCATGTGTGATGATGCGTTAAGAGATATACAACTGTGGTACCCGGGTGCAAGTCTCACAGAGGCAGACATATAAAACATAACGTCTGGAGATTACCATGAGCACATGGGACAGAAAGATGGGTGGGATTCACCGAGTGTCACATTTCTACACCAATCGAAAGCCTTGTGAAGGGTGGAGCTCAGAGTAGGAGATGGGGACTTAATCAATTCAATCAAAATCATTTCAATTTATATAGTGCATCTCTCACTACCCAAAGCACTTAGACAGAGGGGAGCCACTTCAACCACCACTAATGTGTAGCACCCACCTGGATGATGCAATGGCAGCCAGTACTGCTCGAGTATGGTCAGGTCAGGCTGGGGAGCATACACTGGTACAGCATGTTGCCACACCCACCACACGATGAAACAGCTCAGGATCCTGGTTGGCAACCCCAAAGGCATGCATGCAGTCCAGTCCCACCCTCGGGAAATGACCATCTACCTGCCGCAGCCAGGTGTTACGTGGGTGTACCCTGGCCTGGTCCAACCGCTCGGGTCCTCAACAACGGGGAATCGCGGTAGATGGCCGTAGTGCCGTAACTGATCTGCTCCCTCACAATGCAGGTAATGTGCCTCATTCGGGACTCCATGAGCACCCGCTCATTCGATGCAAAATCAAATCAGCAGTACCCAAGGATTTTCTGAAGAGACTCAGTACCAAAGGCACAGCACCACAGTACTGTGTCTGTGTGCGCGCCAATATGTTCACCACGTATTAGCTATTAGGTGGTGAAAGGATGAGAGAGACGGCCAATTAGAGACAGGAGATGATTAGAGGGCCAGAATGGTCGGGGCCGTGATGGGCGATTTAGTCTGGCAATTGGGATATAGTCAATTCTCTTCGAAAGATGCCCAGGGATCTTCTATGACCAAAGAAAGTCAGGATCTCAATTTTATTTCCCATCTGAAGTATGGTGCAAGATTTACAGCACAGTGCCCCCAATCGCTGCACTGGGGCATGGGGATCTACATTCAGATCTCAAGGTAAGTGCCCCCTGCTGGCCTAATCAATACCTCTTCTAGCATCAACCCAAGGTTTTCCTAGATAGTCTCCCATCCAAGTACTGGCCAAGCCCTAACATACTGTACATGCTTAGCTTCAGGTGGATGACCTGTTCTGAATCGCATGTGCTATGGCTGCTACATAAACAGCAAAGAGTAATGGCGTGCTTCTTAACCTGGTCTGATGGGCAGCAAGAATGTGGTCACAATGGAGGAACCTTCTGTGGCTGAAAATTCTTCTAAAGAGACCAGTTAAAAATATAATATGTGTTATAATGTTGCTGGAAGAGGTGATGGTGAGGCCAGCAGTGGACACTTACCCTCTGGTCTGAGTGTGGATCCCAATGCCCCATATGTTATAATATGTATTATATGTGTTAAAAATAAACAGAATCTGCTGCCAAGGATTACACTTTGGCATTCAAAAATGTCGCTGGGCTGGTGGTAAAAGTGAATGATGCAGCGGTCCTGCCTCTAGGGGAATTCTGTCACTCTGGACTACAACAATCCTGAACGCAGTCAACGTAAGGTTCAAAGAAATGGCAGCTAAAAAGATGAACTGTAAATTATGCAGGGGGGACCCAAAAATTCCCAGAATCGGACAAATGCAAAGGACTGGGGTGTAGCTATCAATTACACCGCTAGGTGTTGTGTGACTACAGTCTTGTTAATCCGTCCTCTGAGTGGCACTGTTCTGAGATGCGCATTCCTGACGTGTATTCTAAATTCGTTCAGGTGACATGGGCAATTTTATTTTCCACAAGTCAAAAAAAGCACATGTCAGGTCATATCGAACTTCCTGACAATAATTGTGTTTTTCAATATTAACAGCCTTGTCCATCGTGAACAGACAGTTACTCAGCAACATTACACTGAACTGTTTTGGTGTCTGCGGGAAAGCACCAGGGAACAATAAGGCCTGAAGCAGTGAGGCATGCAAAACTGAACTTTGCACCATGACAGTGCAACTGTGTACACCACATTATCAGTCCAAGAGTTTTTGGCCAAAAGCTACTGTATCTGGTTGTTGCTCCACACCTTCCATATTTGCCATTTTTGCACCCTGACATTTTTTTTATCCCAAAATTAAAATTGAGACTGAAGGGAAGACGATTTTCTGTCATGTTAGATAAATCCAGAAAAAGAAACTGCAGGAGGTTCTAGACAAGGTAACAATAGATGAGCACAGGAGATACCAATAGAACAGGCACTGGGAGACGTGTACTGCATCTTAAAGGGCGTATTTTTTTGGAGATCGTCCCTCATATGCATTCAAACAAAACGGTCTGCCGTTGCATCCAGTTGGAAGGTGGTGAAAAGAAGTGCCATTAAGTCGGGGATTGTCATTTTTTATCAGCCCTCAGTACACCTGAAATAGTACAAGTAAGTGGGCCTAAACGACACTGACACGTCTCCAGCGGAACCACAGACAAGGCTGCACAGATTCCGACATCTCACTGCACGTTTAAAAAAAATATCTAAAGTGGCATTCAAAAGCTTGGGCACCCTTGCTTAAAACGTCTGTTACTTTGATTAGTTAAGTGAGCAGAAGATGAACTGATCACCAAAAGGTATCAAGTTAAAGATGACACATTTCTTTTTCAGTATTTTATGCAAGATTAGCGTATTGTTGTTTTTGTTTTGTATAATTGTACAGTGGGTGGCACGGTGGTAGCGCTTCTGCCTCGCAGTAAGGAGACCTGGGTTTGCTTCCCGGGTCCTCTCTGCGTGGAGTTTGCATGTTCTCCCCGTGTCTGCGTGGGTTTCCTCTCACAGTCCAAAGACATGCAGGTTAGGTACATTGGCGATCGTGAATTGTCCCCTAGTCTGTGTGTGCTTGGTGTGTGGTGTGTGTGGGTGTGTGTGTGTGTGTGCCCTACAGTGGGCTGACACCCTACCCAGTGTTTGTTCCTGCCTTGCGCTCTGTGTTGGCTGAGATTGGCTAAAGCAGACTCCCGTGACCCTGTGTTAGGATATAGTGGGTTGAATAATGGATGGATGGATAATTGTACAGTGAAAAAAGGAAAGGTGCACCATGCAAAAGTTTGAGCACCCCAAGATATTTGAGATAACTTTTCCCAAGGTGACCTCTGACCTAAATGAACTTGTCAAGGCTATGTTCACAGTTACCGTTAGGAAACTCAAGGTGATGCAGATGTCAAAACTGTATAGTTGCGGCCAAATGTTTTGAGAATGACACAAATATAAAATTTTCACAAAGTTTGCTGCCTCCGTTTTTATGATGCCAATTTGCATCGACTCTGACGAGAAATCAGATGAACTGCAATTATTTGCAAAGTCTCTCATTGGCATGAAAATGAACTTCAGCCCAAAAAACCACTGCATGTCAGCCGAGCCACAAAAGAACCTGCTGACATAATTTTAGTGGTCCTCTCGTTAACACGGGTGACAGTGTCGAGTAGGACAAGACTGAAGATTACTCTGTCATGCTGACTGAGTTGGAATAGAGAGGTGAAGAGGGCTTCAGGGCGCCCAAGAGAAGAGAGTCCAGCAAGCGCCAGGACCGTCTCCTAAAGTGGATTCAGCTGTGGACACCACCAGTGCAGAGCTTGCTCAGGAATGGCAGCAGGCAGGTGTGAGTGAGGTGAAGACTTTTAGAGGATGGCCTTGTGGGTGTCAAGAAGGGCAGCAAAGAAGCCAAGAAAAACATCAGGGACACACTGATATTCTGGGATTGGACTGCTGAGGACTGCTGGGGTTAAGTAATTTTCTCGGATGAATCCCCTTTCTGATTGTTTGGGGCATCCAGAAAAAAGAAAAGGTGAGCTATGCTACCATCAGTCCTGTGTCATGCCAACAATAAAGCATCCTGAGACCATTCACGTGTGAGGTTGCTTCTCAGCCCAGGCAGTGCAGGGCTCACTCACAATTTGGCCTAAGAACACAGCCATGAATTAAGAATGGGACCAAAACCACATCCGAGATCAACTTCTCCCAACCATCCAACAACAGTCTGGTGACCAACAATGATGGAGCAACGTGCCAAAAGGAAAACATGAGAACTAAGTGGCTTGGGGAACAAGATATTGAAATTCTGGGTCCATAGCCAGGAAACTCCCCAGACCTTTAATACCATTGAAAACATGTTGTCAATCCTCAAGAGGCGGGTGGACAAACAAAAACTCACAAATTCTGACAAACTCCAAGCACTGATTATGTCAGGAATGGGCTGCCATCAGTCAGGATTTGGCCCAGAAGTTGATGAACAGACAGCCTGCCAGGTCGAATTGCAGAGGTCTTGAAAAAGAAAGAAGGGCCAACGCTTCAAATATTGACTTCTTTGCATAAACTTCATGTCACTGTCAATAAAAGCCTTTGAAACTTCTGAACTGCTTGTAATTCTACTTCAGTATACCAGAAAAAACATCTGACAAAATGATCTAAAAACACTGAAGCAGCAAACTTTGTGAAAACCAACACTTAGGGTCATTCTCAAAATTTTTGGCCACAACTGTACAGATTCTCGGACTCCTCAGACCTTGTCACAGCAATCAGCAGTCATGGGCTCTTCTAAGCAGCTGCCTAGCATTCTGAAAAATTTATGCTCACAAAGCAGGAGAAGACTACAAGAAGACAGCAGAGAGTTTCCAGGTAGCTGTTTTCTCAGTTGGTAATGTTATAAGCAAATGGCAGTTAGCAGGGACGGTGGAGGAGAAGTTGAGGTTCGGAAGACCAAGAAAAGTTTCTGAAAGAACTGCTTGTTGGATTGCTAGAAAGGCAAATAAAAACCCGGTTTGACTGCAAAAGACCTTAAAGGAAGATTTAGCTGACTCTGGAGCGGTGGTCCACTGTTCTACTGTGTGGAGACACCTGAACAAATAGAACCTTCATGGCATAGTCAGCAGATGAAACCCTTTCCTGTGTCCTAGCCACAAAATTCACTGCCTGAAGTTTGCGAATTAACATCTAAACAAGCCTGGTGCATTTTGGAAATAAGTCCTGTGGACTGATGAGGTCAAAACAGAACTTTTTGGCCACAATGTTCAAAGGTATGTTATGAGAAGAAAAAAAAAGGGTAATTCCAGAAAAAAAACATATCTCCAACTATTCAGCATGGCAGTGGATCGATCAGGTGTTTGGCTTGTGTTGCAGTCAGTGGCTCGGAGAACATGTCACTGGTAGTGTATGGACTGGAGGAAATTACGGGCAGGTTTTTAGGAAGAAACCCTGTGGGTAGAACTTTTTTAGAAGCAGAATTCGCCATTGTTGTATTGTAATCAAGACTGAGAGAATAAAAGTAAAAAAAAAACTTTTACAAGTACTATAAATTTACACCGGCTGTTACAGACACAAATCAAATGTATGTTTATATTGTATAATATTAACAATAAGAGTAGCTCACTAGTCAAAACGGTATATTTCCGGAGGAGATGGTTTCGAACTGACGACCTCGGGATTATAGAAGCTGTCGTATTGTACTTGCACCTTTTGTAAAAGTGTTTATTTGAAATTGGCCATCAGCCTTCACACATTATAAATGTCTACATTTTGTCTTTTATTACCAAAACATGAAAAACATTTAACAATGTGTTTACATAGATTGTTGTAGACACATGAGATGCATGAATTTATTTACTCAATACAATTCTAGGTAGCTCACTCCCAGATAATCAATCGAGGCAGGAACTCGGAGAGAACTTCTTGCCTGTTCTGAGGTGGTGGGGGGGATGGTATAGCAGGCTGCTTACTGCTTGTGCTGGTCGACACATTTACAAGACAAAAGACACTGACGGAGAGGTGCGAAGGGATTTAAGGTGGCCCGGATTTACGAGTTTTTTTCGTAGGCTCTGGTAATTCTAGTGTTAAAAGTTAAAGAAAAGCGAGTGAAAATCAGGAAGAGGATATGCCTTGGACTTATGCACATTTGAGATGCTTACACAAGCAGAAGACCAACCCGTTCGTGTAGTTTCATAAACTGATGCTAAATAATCAATCCCGAGGTGCTCCCGTTGTGGATATGAATATAAATGTACCAGGCAGGTGTTGTGATTTTATTGATTTTTTTTTTTAAATACATTTTCCTTTTGGGGCTTTTGCTCATTTAAAGCTCACTAGTGAGGTGTTCTAAGCTCAGGATTTTGGTTTTTGAATCAGAATTTTTATTGATTGCGTTATTCTAGTTCTGAATATTTATTTTGAAAAGTCTTCGACAGCATATTGGTTTTTGTCCTCCCATTGATAGGTCGCTTTGGCGGTTCATAGAGGTGGAGTCACAGAGTTCAGGCCCCAATGTTAATCATGCAATGGGTTAATGGGTCAGCTATTCTCATCTAAGTTTGTAAGCAGAACACAACGTTTTGCATGCAAAGCAATTTAAATGGACAGAGAAATACGTCAAAGGCAAAGAGGGAGCATAAAGTGCTATCAATCAACGTGAAAATAAAAATCTTAAGATATTTTAAAAAAGTGTTATGTCGTTTCGCTTATTTACTAAACAACAGAGTATAACAACTATTTACAGAGCATTCACATTATATCAGGTATTATAAGAAATGTAGAGATGGGGTAAATATATGGGAGGATGATGGCAAGTTTTATGCATTTCATATAAGGGATTTCAGCATCCACAGATTTTGCTTTCTGCAGGGGGTCCTGGAACCAATTCCCCGCAAATACGAAGGCCCAACTGTATATAGCTAATTGAGTATGGATTTGAAGAAAATAACATTGCATACAGTCACGTTGATCTTTATGCAACAAATGACTTCATAGTCAAACTAGGAAAACAAGAAAGAAAATAATATAAAACAAATTAAAAAGCAACAAAACAGACCCCAACCAAGAAAAATAAAAAATAACTACATATAGCAGGTTGAAGAAAGAAAAAAAAAAATGCTATGCATTCGAGCTCATGGCTGTCCATAGATAAAATTGTGGTTGTGAAATTCTGATCCCACCACAAAACGTTTTCTCTATATAAAGTAACTGTGGTATATTTTGCAATCTCTGTAGAGCTTCTACAAAATGCTGTGGTTGGTAAAGAACAATTAACAAAAATGGATTTCAGAGATTTTCGAAAACGTTTGTCACATACAAAAAAAAATTATTTACATAGGTTAATGTTCAGTACATTGCATACATGAAATGTTGCTTAATGAGTGTGTAAAACAATAACAGAATTAATGCAAAATGACAAAGAAGACAACAAGACGTTGGTCTATTTACGTACATTAAGTGCCTTGAGCATGGGAAAGGTGTTATAAAAATAAAATTGAATATTGTTATTATTATATTCACATTACTTACGTTTTGAAATTTACGAAAAGGCACAAACTGTACAATGTCCCGGACAGCTGGTGTACCCGTTGGTGATCTTAAACATCCATCATCTCCATCCAGGAACTCCATAGCACTGAAGTCGGCTCCACCAACTCCCACAATTATGATGGACATTGGAAGCCTTGAAGCATTTACAATTGCTGCTCGGGTTTCATCCAAATCTGTAATTACTCCATCTGTGATGATCAGCAGGACGAAATATTGCTGCATTTTGGGGAGGAAAAGTTTAAAATGATAAATACCGATAAGGTTTGTTGATCTTATCAGAATGAGAATCCACATTATTGATCAGGCCCAGCAATGTGTACTTGGAATTTGTCTTGATAGTAATTGGTGCAATATGCAAGGAGAGCACAGAATACAAAAGATAAATCTAAAATGATAAAATATGATGCGGCATACAAGGGCAATACAAAAAATAAAGAGATAATATGATTAATATGATACTGAGTAGAAGCTCAGACCTGATAAGTCAGAATAACGGTAATCTATTTAGATGGCATG
Source organism: Polypterus senegalus (assembly GCF_016835505.1). Lineage (NCBI taxonomy): Eukaryota > Metazoa > Chordata > Cladistia > Polypteriformes > Polypteridae > Polypterus > Polypterus senegalus. The sequence goes on along the minus strand of NC_053158.1, from coordinate 4,461,991 downwards.
TTGTTGAAGCTTTCACTGTATGGTGGTGTGTGCCGGTGGGAGGTTTTTGGAACATGTGATGCCCTGGATGTGTTGGCCCGCTTCCTTACCTGGGACTCGTATAGGACTTGAATGTGCAGTTAGTTACAGCCTATGATATTGTCACAGGTTCCGATGATGCATTGCAGATTGTCCTGAGCCTGAACAGATGCAGCACCACACTAGACAGTTGTAGATGAGGTCAGAATGGACTCAATGATGGCTGTGTAGAACTGCGCCAATATTGCTTGAGGGAGGTTGAATTTCCTCAGCTGACACAAAAAGAACATTCTCTGATGGGCTTTCTTAGTTGTTGATCCACTTAAGGTTTTGTAACAGCATGGTGCCCAGAAACTGAAAGAACCCTGTCATCCCAACGACTGAGCCATTTATAGCAAGTGATAGGTGAGCAGGTGATTGTTTCCTAAAATCTATAATCATCTCCCAAGGTTTTTGAATGTTAAGGCTTAAATTATTATGACTGCAACTCAATGTCAGATGTTTACAGTATATGTTTATGGACTCATTGTTTGAAATAAGGCCAATTAATGTGATGTCATCTTTATATTTAAAATGTCCGACAGACAAATCGCCAAGGTTCCAGTCATCTGTATAAAGTCAGAAAACCTGTAGGGAAAGGACACATCCCTATGCTGCACCAGTACAAAGGGATAAAGGGTGAGCCATGTGTGTGCCCAACCTTCACTAGAATCCCTGAAGCCTATGAAAAAAGTTGTAATTCGGGGCCACCTTAAATTCCTTCGCACCTCTCCATCAGTATCTTTTGTTTTGCAAGTTACCGAGTGAGTTGAAGGAGAGGGCAGAAGGTTTTGCAGGGTTTTCCAGCAGGTGGATGACAGACTTGTTTAAACAGTTCCTTTTCAAAAGCACTACCTTACATCATTAATATAATTTGTGCTGCTGATATACAGTGGTGTGAAAAACTATTTGCCCCCTTCCTGATTTCTTATTCTTTTGCATGTTTGTCACACAAAATGTTTCTGATCATCAAACACATTTAACCATTAGTCAAATATAACACAAGTAAACACAAAATGCAGTTTTTAAATGATGGTTTTATTATTTAGGGAGAAAAAATCCAAACCTACATGGCCCTGTGTGAAAAAGTAATTGCCCCCTTGTTCAAAACTAACCTAACTGTGGTGTATCACACCTGAGTTCAATTTCCGTAGCCACCCCCAGGCTTTATTACTGCCACACCTGTTTCAATCAAGAAATCACTTCAATAGGAGCTGCCTGACACAGAGAAGTAGACCAAAAGCACCTCAAAAGCTAGACATCATGCCAAGATCCAAAGAAATTCAGGAACAAATGAGAACAGAAGTAATTGAGATCTATCAGTCTGGTAAAGGTTATAAAGCCATTTCTAAAGCTTTGGGACTCCAGCGAACCACAGTGAGAGCCATTATCCACAAATGACAAAAACATGGAACAGTGGTGAACCTTCCCAGGAGTGGCCGGCCGACCAAAATTACCCCAAGAGCGCAGAGACGACTCATCCGAGAGATCTCAAAAGACTCCAGGACAATGTCAGGTCTCACTTGCCTCAATTAAGGTCAGTGTTCACGACTCCACCATAAGAAAGAGACTGGGCAAAAACGGCCTGCATGGCAGATTTCCAAGACGCAAACCATTGTTAAGCAAAAAGAACATTAGGGCTCGTCTCAATTTTGCTAAGAAACATCTCAATGATTGCCAAGACTTTTGGGAAAATACCTTGTGGACTGATGAGAGAAAAGTTGAACTTTTGGAAGGCAAATGTCCCGCTACATCTGGCGTAAAAGGAACACAGCATTTCAGAAAAAGAACATCATACCAACAGTAAAATATGGTGGTGGTAGTGTGATGGTCTGGGGTTGTTTTGCTGCTTCAGGACCTGGAAGGCTTGCTGTGATAGATGGAACCATGAATTCTACTGTCTACCAAAAAATCCTGAAGGAGAATGTCCGCCATCTGTTCGTCAACTCAAGCTGAAGCGATCTTGGGTGCTGCAACAGGACAATGACCCAAAACACACCAGCAAATCCACCTCTGAATGGCTGAAGAAAACAAAATGAAGACTTTGGAGTGGCCTAGTCAAAGTCCTGACCTGAATCCAATTGAGATGCTATGGCATGACCTTAAAAAGGCGCTTCATGCTAGAAAACCCTCAAATAAAGCTGAATTACAACAATTCTGCAAAGATGAGTGGGCCAAAATTCCTCCAGAGCTGTAAAGACTCATTGCAAGTTATCGCAAACGCTTGATTGCAGTTATTGCTGCTAAGGGTGGCCCAACCAGGTATTAGGTTCAGGGGGAAATTACTTTTTCACACAGGGCCATGTAGGTTTGGATTTTTTTTCTCCCTAAATAATAAAAACCATCATTTAAAAACTGCATTTTGTATTTACTTGTGTTATATTTGACTAATGGTTAAATGTGTTTGATGATCAGAAACATTTTGTGTGACAAACATGCAAAAGAATAAGAAATCAGGAAGGGGGCAAATAGTTTTTCACACCACTGTATTTTGGTAGGTGACATGACGGCACAGTGGTTTGTGCGGCTGCCTCACAGATGCAACAACCTGAATTTGTTCTGCGGTCACCTCACTAATTTTAGCATCATTACGTTGGTTACCAGTGACTTTTAGAAGTAATTTTAAAATACTATGAATGGTCTAGGCCAGTGGTTCCAAAATTGATCCTGGGGACCCACTGTTGCTACACTGCAGGGTTTTTGTTCCAACCAACGTCCGTTCTTCATTGGACTCTTAGCCTAATTAAGTGAGTTGTTATTTCCCAGTTTCTGTGTGTTGGAGTCAATGTAGAAATTACAAACTAAGTTTGGTAGATTTTTATTAAAATGTAATAAGCCGTCATATGGGGAATATGTCGTTTTTTTAAGTCGTTAACAGTATTTTCAACCTAATTTTCATTCTGATTTTCCAGGTGTTCTAGTTAATTAATTGATTATTTACTCATTAGAGAGTCGGACACTGAAGTCGTTGCTGCTTTCATCATCCCGGGTGTCTGCTGTGCTGGATGTTAATGGTCACTATTAGGGTTAAATGAAGGGAGCCAACTACACAGGTAAAGGGGAAAATAATAGGAAAACAACAAAAGAGAATTAAACATTTATAGCTTTAGAAAAAACAGAAATATTTCTAAATGTCTTATAAATGTAAAAACCATACTGCTGTGTTTTTTTTGAATGTAGTATAAGAAAAGAGTAAAAAAAGACCAGCTAATTAAATGAGATCAGTTTTTATCGATTATTATCACCGATTGTGAAGCTGGTTGGAATGAAAACTTGCAGACACAGTGGGGCAGATTCAAGTTTGGGAACCACTGGTCTATGAAGCTCTGAATAATCTCACTCCTCCTTCTATCCTGGAAAACCTGTCCGTTTAAATTCCCAGTTGTAACCTCGGATCTTCTAATGGTGGTCTGCTTATTATTTCAAATGCTAAGCGTAAAAGAAGTGGTGAGGCGGCCAATTGCTGTACTAAAATATGCAACGCCTTACCAACACCAAGCTAATCCCGTGGAACAGTTTAGAATAGTGGTTGCCAACTCCGGTCCTGGAGGACCACCATGGCTGCAGGTTTTCATTCAACCCCTTTTCTTAATGAGTGACCTGTTTTTGTTGCCAATTAATTTATTTTGAACTAATTTTAATTGACTTGCTCTTGAAGCCTCAGACCTCTTAATTGTTTCTTTTTCCTTTATTAGCAGCCAAACAATAATGAGATACAAAATGAGCCAAAACAACTGATGTCCATCATACTATATGTGAAAATAATGATCTGCTCAGGTCCACAAAACATTTTAGGTATTTGTATAGTAAACGGATGGCATGACAAAGAAAAACAGAAGTGTTTTGACGAATTAATAACATATTTATTAGGATAAAATAATATAGAAATTTACAGAATTTGAATATTATAGAAATATTATAGAAATACAGTACATAAGTACGATTGGAAGTTATTATTATGTTCCAATTTTGAGGCTAATTCACTGCCCTCCGTTTAGTACAGAAGTACCACATTTTAACAGTGCTCTTAGAAAGAGAAAATCAACAATTTCGAAAATGTCTGCTAATGCACCACGAGAGCAGCAACAAAACCACGAAATTAAAGGATGGGTTTAACTAACGCCAAGAATCGACCCCTCATTAAGCAGCTGCCTGGAGTGAAATTGCTTGGAGTTTGAGGCCGTCACTGAGTTGATCTTTTGTTGGCTCCTCACTTCACATGCCATTTAAGGAAAGAAATGAAGCAATTCAGGGGAACAATGAAGAAATTCGGGGGAGCAAATCTTAAAAAAGCAATTCAAATAAAATGAATTCACAAGAAGTTAATTAGCAGTACAAACAGGGTTAGAATAAAAACCTGCAGCCACGGTGGTCCTCCAGGACCGGAACTTGCCGAGCCCTGGTTTAGAAAACTCATATGGATGTACAGCACATATATTTACAATGATAATTAACCTCTACTACTCTCTTGTTTCTTTACTAGGGTTCTGCAGTAGCGTTTTGAAGAAAAATGAATCTTTAAAAACAAAAGAGGACCCCAAAGAACAAAACACACATTACAGTACTTTTTTACGGTAGATACTTACAGATGCGTTTTTCTGCTGAGCAGCCTGTGCAGCAAACCTGGCAACGTGGTTTATAATTGGAGAGAAATTGGTGGGCCCATACAGTTTGACTTGAGGAAGGCAGCTTCGGTAGGCATCCACTATTCCTTGTATACCTAATAAGATAAAATGGGAAAAAGGTATTAAAATGGAGGAGAACAGAGAGGGATTAAAAAGAGGAAGCAGTGTTAATTGAATTAAAGTTTATGATCAAATACATATACAGAGTACAGTGAAATTTCTCCATAAATGTATGACCAACATGCAACACCTTGCCAGTCTCTGGTGCCAAGATTAGAAAGCATTACTAATGAAACTGCTTTAATAACTTGGTTATTCACAGAAACAAAAGTTTCTAAAATGACATGTAGTAATAATATTAATAAAAATAAAATAATAATAATAATAATAATACATTTTATTTATATAGGACCTATTTCAGAAATTCAGAAAGAACAACAGGGTAGGCTCAAGGAAAAATGTGGCAGACAAGCTGGCATGCATGTGTGGGGGCACAGGGGTGAAGCAGTTGGCATGTACAAGGTTGCCAATGTGTAAGTAAAGAAGAAGATACAAATAAAATCATATGAATGCTTGAAGTCACAAAATGAAATGCACGAATGTTGAGGATTGACTGTATTTAGAATTTTCATATCACAAAATAATATGTACAACGCATTTTGTCTTACCAGCACAGTAAGGGTTGGAAGGATTGAAGTTTATGGCAAATTCATGTGAAACCTAAAAAGGAACAAAATACACTCAGAAGTACACAGAAAATAATGAATACAGTAATGATATCTCAGAACAGTACATTTAATTTATGTGTTCAAATGCTCCGCTCTGAAAACTGACAAAATGGAGAATGACTTTACCCGCCAATCTGGTGGAACCTGCGCTCCAAATCCTAGTGCTGGAAACATTTTGTCACTATTTAAGAAGAAACAGAATGTGACGTTTATCATTGAAGACACATTTTAGGCACACCACAAAAATAAAACATTGAAAATGATCCTAAACAGTGATAGTGACCGACTGACATAAAATCAAAACACTTTCCACTTTAAAAGCATATCCAACACATTTTCATCTACAGGTTGAGTATCCATAATCCGAAATGCCTGGGACCAGAAGTGTTTTGGATACATTCAGATTTTAGTATATTTGTATATACATAATGAGATATCTTGGGGACACCCTTGAATAAGTAAAGGGAAATGCAGCCAAACCAGCTAAATGATGTCTCACGTGTTTATTAATTCATATCACCAAGCCGTTATTATCACGTGCATTGAAGTGGCAAACATACTAAACCTTAAAAATGATGAATAAGATGTACAGACTGTATTTTAGTTCCCTTTTAATTTGCACATTTGCATTTGAAGAACTTTGTTTTTTTGTCAGTTTATATCGACTACCTGTTGTCACTTCTCAGTGGACTGGCCAACAGGTTAGGAATATCTCGGCCAAACTTCACTCTGTCTTGCTTGCTGTGCTGGAAGCCATTAACTGACCAATGAGTCACTTACATTCAGTTTTCGTATGGTGTGGGTGTACATACATAAAACATACTGCAAGTTTTTGCCGACATAAAAAAGCAATTTAATGTAGCTTCTGGTTCTCCTAATGTAATCAGAAAACTTTACTGCACTCATTTCCATAAGGGCACCGAGAGAGAATGAAGCTGCTTTTCATAACCATAAGCAGCGACATTCTATTAACGCACAAGTCATCTGAAATTTTAACAGAGTGGCGCAGCACTTTTGAACAGAGGTTTTATCTTGTTGCTTCACAGGGGACAAAGCTCATTGACTTTGTTTCGTTGCTTACAGGCGTTCGATGCTTCATGTGGTTCCCCCCACTACCTGTTGCCCGTGCATCAATTCTTTGAGGTGCCAGATGGTTTTGGGAGCTGCCCTTCCCCAAACTGGATTATCAATTGTGTGTACTTGCTTCATGGCACTTTAAGCTTCATGGGGGGCTCATCCCCCACTCCACCTTGCTCTGAAAGAACAAATCAATTTTGAATAAGCACTTATGTTATCCACATCCACTTTTGGGTATAAGCATATTTTCACGTTAATCCAAGTAAACTTATATATATACAGTGGAACCTCGGTTCACGAACGTCCCGGTTCACGTACAACTCGGTTCACGACCAAAAAGATCGCCAAACTTTTGCCTCGGTTCACAACCACACACTCGGTATACGAACAAGCCAGTTTCCCTTGCCTGTCTGAGCTGAGCTGAAAGAGAGAGAGAAAGAGAGAGAGAGAACGAGCGAGCGAGCACGTGCCTGCTGGGAAGGGGTAGGAGGAGATTGCTGCACGTGTTTGCCTGCCTATCTGTAGGCTGTAGTGCAAGCGAAACCATCCCCCTCCCCTCACAGGCAGCCTGAGAGAGAAAGAGAGCTGCCATGCTTTTTCATTTAAGCAAAGCCGCTCCTTGTTCATTGTTTTCAATAAGACGTGCACTCTCTTTGTGCTCTACAGTATTTCGTGTGCTTTTGCAGTTAACTGTGGCTTCTAAGCAAGTGGAGAGTGGTCAGAAGAAAGTTTTGAAGAAAATTGAAATCGAAGTAAAGAAAGAAATTACAAAAGGTGGAAAAACTGTTTACCAGTTTACTCATTTACCAATCGGAGAACCCTCGTGCTTTCAAGCAGCACAATGTAAACAAAGCCAGACTGCCAGTAATGTGGAGGGTCACAAGAACGTTCTTTTTGGAATGGCTGCAGGAGGCTTTTACTCCCACCAGCTAAACAGCTAAAAGCACCAGAAACCCAAGAAATCACAAGAGAGAAAACACCTGATGTCAGAACTCGTTTCATGCAAGGTTAGTTTTCTTGGTGGTTTTTGTATTACGGATTTTTCAAAAGTAAGTTTTTTAGTTCATAATGCGATTTGTTGCAATGTTATTTTTCTCTTTTTCAAATGTTCGCTTTTTTCCTTGTGCTTAAAACTCATGAAAGGTTTACAGATGGAGTTTTTCATAGCACGATTAGGTGTGATGTTACATTTCTCTTTTCAAATGTTCGCTTTTTCCTTGTGCTTAAAACTCATTAAAAATTGTTTACATGGAGGACTTCATCGTGTGATTTGTTGCAATGTTACTTTTTTGGTTGCTTGTGAGTTGGTTTTTAAATGAAGTTCAGATTTGTGCGATGTTTTTTTTCTGCTGTGCTTAAAACTCATTTTAAAAACATTGTTTACAGCGATCAGGCTTTAGGTTTAATAGCGTGATCTCCTGCAATCTTACTTTTTTGTTTGCTTGTGAGTTGGTTTTTGCAAGCGCGATTTTTCTGCTGTGCTTAAAAGTCATTTTAAAAAAAATGCTGCGCGAGCACGTGCTACAGAGAGATTAGAGAGCCGGGCAGCTGACAGGGAAGGGATTGGGGGGACGGATAGGTGTGTGTGTGTTTGTGCGCTCGCGCTACACAGAGAGAGAGCACGTGAGCCAGCCTGCTCCTGTAGCTGAGGTAGGGAGGGGCTTTGGTGGTGTGTGTGCTACAGAGAGAGAGCGCGAGCGAGCCAGCTCGTGTAGCTGATCAGGGAGCCTGGGTGTTTTGTGTCAGTGTTATTCAATGTTTTTACATTAGTTTACTATTACACTGTGGATTCTATGGTGTAATTAACTATATTTGTGCTTAATCTTTACATATTTTTACATATTTACATACAGTTTGTACGGTCTGGAACGGATTAATTGTATTTACATACAATCCTATGGAGGAAACTGCTTCGGTTCACGACCAACTCGGTTTTACGACCAAAGTTCTGGAACGAATTATGGTCGTGAACCGAGGTTCCACTGTATATATATATATACTAGCTGTATAAGGCTGTGCTGTTCAAACCATGAGGTCATAAAAACTATTGAAATCGTCAGAAAAAACTGAAATGTAGAGATGTCAGGTAATTGAAAGGAACTACTCTAGGAATCTCTCTCCTAGGAGGTTTCATTTTGCTGACATGCTCACCTCACTTGTGTATTAGCAGCAGGCAGAAAAGTAAAAAGGATACCCTTTTGCCAATGTTAGCGGCTAAGCGACTTTGACTTTCTTCGGAGATTTCGTTTTGCTGACCTGCTGGCCTCGCTTGTGTTATTAGCGACTAAGCAAGTTTTCTTTTTCCTTGAAGGCGGAGTCCTTAATCTGACTCCACCTCTCACTTCCGGGCCGGATAGACACACACACTTCCACGCGTTGACGTTTATATATAAGAAGAGACCCCTGATGTGGAAATATCCACTTGTGGCATCGTGCGGGCACTCTAAACATTTGGGAATTTGCAGCATTTTGGATTAGTGATACTTAACAACCTGTACTGAAATACTCAATATGCCTATACATTGTGTTTCAGGCTGTCTGCAATGTGAAAGTGATTGTTTAAAACGATGACTGAAACACTAAAGTCTCACACTGGAGATCAGCTACTAATAAGCGTCTTAATAAATGGGGACAAAACAAGTATAAAAATCAAAGATTTCAAAATATAAAAAAAAAAAGATAAAATACCTATCATAATCTTGGATAACAACTCCAACAGACCAAATGGCCATAAGGTATTCATTAACTCCTTGAGGATTAATGTAGTGGAGAGATTCTGGAGAGCGGGGGTCTCCATTGGATCCAGTAAAATCAATACCAACCTAAAAAAGAGAAAAGGTTATTCACCTTTAAACAACATCAAAAACTTCTTCAAAAGGAGGAATGTTATTATTAATTAATATTGCACATTAATAACTGCATTAATAAAATATCTTTTTGGAAATAAAAATGAAAGAGATACAAAATACTGCAGATGTTTGGAGGTTTTTAAATTTTATTGTTGAGCCACAGTGGATTGAATTGGCCTTTTGTGACACAGATGAATAGAAAAAGACTTCAATGTCAGTGACAACAGATCTCTGCAAAGTGATCTCCTTTCACGTTTCTCAACATTTACAAATATAAAACAGAACATAGTTCATTGATAAGAATTATGAATTATTCACCCTCTTCATGTCAGTATTTTGTAGAATGGTAGCCAGGACCACCTTGAGTCTATGGGCTCAGGTCTCTTTCTATCAGCTCTGCTAAATCCCCTTCTTCCTTGTAAAACTGCTCCAGCTCTGTCAGGTGTCATGATGGTCCTGAGTGAACAGCCATTTTCAATTCCAACCAAGTCCAGATCTGGACTCTGGCTCAGTCACTCCAGGAGATTAATAATGCTGTTTTTAAGCCATTCCTATGTAGCCTTGGATTCATCCTTGGGGTTTTTGTCTTGCTTGTAAACAAATCGTCTGCATTAGGGTTTCTTTTACAATGTCACCGTGTTTTTCCCCATTCATTTTACTCTCACAGCCCTTCCACAGCCTGCTGCAGTCAAGCATCCCCACTGGGTGCTGCTACTATCATCATGTGTTGCGGTGGGTATAGTGTGTTTTGAATCATGTGCAGTGTTCAAACATGGCGTTTAGTTGGTCCTTCCAGATAAAACTAAAACCCTTTAACTACAGATGACTAATTCTAACTAAGTCCATGACTTCTAACACCAATTTGTTTCACCAGTGATGATTTAGGTATATCATATTAAACTCAGGTTAACCCTGAGTGTGACTAGGGCTCAGAATTCTATGCAATTACGGTAAACTACGAGTCACACTGAGGGTGATGTATAGTGGCCAGCTTTACATTTTCTATATTCTGCTGCCACCAAGTAGATGAAATAAGTTCATGCTGCAAATAATCATTAATACTTTTATACGTTTTGCCATTCTTAAGGTAACTTATCAATGGTCATGAGTCAGGCACAGCCTTCGACTAAAAACACAACGGCAGACAAAAAGCCATAAAGGCAGTTTTTTCGTGCAAACTGGAACTGAACCAATGCTCGAATCGAGCGATCGTGACGATGATGTGAACTGGTCGTCAGAAATTGACATGGAAAGTGAAACCAGTGACACCAGCACTATACGGTTGAACCACAGCGATATGCCTGCTGAATTCAGTCGTGTGAAGCTTCTTTGTGGTACAACAGTAGCTGAGTGACAAAAAGGCAAAATAATTGCGATTGAGTGCAAGGATAAGCAAGACATAAGCGTCCTAAGCACCGTTCGCAATGTGGCAACTGTCAATGTACACGTCAGTGGAAATGTGGACGTCACTAAGCCCTGCATTGTGGTAGCCTACAATAACACAAGGGGCGCATCGATCATACAGGTCAGGTGCTGACATTCTAGCCTCTTGTTTGCATGCAACAGAAAAGAATGTAAGAAATGTTCACAAAGAAACACGCAACTAATGTCGCGACTGCAACATCAGCCTGTGCGTTGGCGACTGTCTCAAAATATATCAGACAAAAGACGTGTACTAAATCGGCATCAGTACAACAGTGGACAATGAAAATACTTTTTCTACTCTATCTTAAAAACTTTTATTTTTTTTATTTGTTAACAACAATTTCATGTTTTTAGCTCATTTATCCTGAGGTTAAAGAGGGGGGATACTTAGGCCACCACTTATTTGGTGTTTTATATTTGTAATTCATTTAGAATATTATCATTTTCACATTAAAGAGTCGTTTTCCACTGAAAATTGTCAAAACTTCAAAATGAATCCACTGTGATCCAGTGTTGTACAAGGCTAAATTAAAAAGCAAAACGCATTTTGAAAGTTACACGGTAACCATAAAAGAAAGAGAATAATGCAATACAACATGTTCACAATTGCTACAGGTAGTTTGAACACTCAACAGCACAAAGTGAGTCTAGCTGAATCCAAGTTCAAACGAACATGGACGCTCTGCTGCAGGATTGAACCATTGTTGACCATTGTGAGATTTCTTTGGGCAGAGTGAAAACTGCAGAAATTCCCTGAAGCAGTGGTAGCGTTGCTGCCTCACTGTAAGGAGACCAGGGTTCACATCTCAGGTCCCCCCGCATGGACTTTGCGTGTTCTTTCTCTATTAGCATGTATTTCCTCCCATAATCTGAAGACATTCAGGTTAGGTGAGCTGGGGAAGCTAAATTTGCCCCTAGTGTATGTTTGGTGTGTGTTTGCCCTACGAGACTGGCACCCTGTCCAGGGTTTGTTCCAGCCTTGTGTCCTATGCTGGCTGGGAGAGACTCCAGCACCCCCCTGTGACCCAGGTCTGGATTAAATGGGTGAGAATAAGACATGACTCTAATGTGTATATACGTGTTTGAGCTTATGTGTTCAGAGCTTAATGGGCTGGTGCCTTGTCCAGGTCTTGTTCCTGCCATTATGTCTGATGCTTTCTAGATTATCTTCCAACTTCCCTGCAACCCTGCTCAGGATAAGCAGGTTAGGTAAATGGATGGATGGACAGATGGGTGTTTGCATAAAAGAAAAAAATGCTTGTGACAGTATTCATGGAACATACTTCAGAGGATTGCAGAAGAGAGATGAAAAAGAGAGTGCAGGCAGGGTGGAGTGGGTGGAGAAGAGTGTCAGGAGTGATTTGTGACAGACGGGTATCAGCAAGAGTGAAAGGGAAGGTCTACAGGACGGCAGTGAGACCAGCTGTGTTATATGGGCTGGAGACGGTGGCACTGACCAGAAAGCAGGAGATAGAGCTGGAGGTGGCAGAGTTAAAGATGTGAGGATGTGCATTGGGTGTGACGAGGATGGACAGGATTAGAAATGAGGACATTAGAGGGTCAGCTTAGGGTGGACGGTTGGGAGAGAAAAATAAGAGAGGTGAGATTGTGTTGGTTGGGACAAGTGAAGAGGAGAGATGAGGGGTATATTGGTAGAAGGGTGCTAAGGATAGAGCTGCCGGGTAAGAGGAAAAGAGGAAGGCTTAAGAGGAGGGTTATGGATGTGGTGAGAGAGGACATGAAGGTGATGGTGTAACAGAACAAGATACAGAGGACAGAAAGATATGGAAGAAGATGATTCGCTGTGGCAACCCCTAATGGGAGCAGCCGAAAGAAGAAGACGACTTCAGAGCCCTCCAAGTTATGAACGTTCTACAGAATTAATTCCATCTATAAACCTTTACATGTAAGAAAAAAAGGCATAAGACTACTTACTGTAAAATTCATCTGGCAGCCACCCATGATGTAGTCCAAGAATGAGTATTCTCTCTCTACCTGCAAATAAAACATTCATTTATTATTAACTAGCTGTTCCCCATGGCTCTGCCCGCATAGTGGTGAAACAGGACAACCTTTAAAAATCAATAAAAAAACAGGCAAGTTACGCTCCAAAACGCAGAGGTAGACTGACTCGCCACTGCTGACGTCATGTTTCCCCCTCTCCTCGGCCTGCAGTCTCTCTCTCGTATTAGCGTGAATATATCGCTCCTGAAAGTGAACTACGATTCTTAGCGCAATGAGAGAGGTCGCAAAACAAATTCTACAAAAAAATCTCGATCTAAATCCGTTAAGTAGTTCTCTCGTAAAAAGCGAAGGACAGACATACAGACAGACGTTGGATTTTATATACAGAGAGATATAATATACTCTAGGTGAGTATACTGCACTTGCTGTAGCAATAAATGCACGTCAATTTCAAAATCATGAATAGCGACACACAAATACACATTCAGGAAAATGAGCCATAAAAGGAAAAAAAAAAATGTGACTTTGCACTCAGCGCCAAAGATTTGACAACTATGGAAATGTAGTCACTGAAGAATGTTGCCAGAGATGCCCGCAATTCACCAAAGCGACGTTTAGTTTATCATTCGTAAGTACATAATATGCAAATTGCCATCATGTGTCCGCTGATCTTGGAACAAACACACCACATAAAGCATAACGGCTGCCTGTATCAGTTTGCACCAGCAGATAACAGTTACGTTTTTTTGTCTGACTTCTTCCCATACTTGAGGGATCACCTTTATATGTATCTTTAAATTGCATTTGCCACAAATATTAAGTTTTTATTATCATATATCTCAAGTTTTTATTAAAGTTTTCCCAAAAAAAAAAAAAAGTCTACGCTCATGATCATTCTTCTTGTGAACCACATCGGTACAACATCACACACTTCATCGTCCTCCATTATACACAAGTCAAGTCAAGTCAAGTCAAGTTGGGGAGCATGCACTGGTACAGCGTGTTGCCGCACCCACTACACGGCGAAACAACTCAGGATCCAAGTTTGCAACACCCCAGGCAGACACGCGGCCCAATCCCACCCTTCGGAAATGACACTCTATCTGCCAAAGCCAGGTGTTACATGGGCGACCCCTTGGCCTGGTCCAGCCACTCGGGTCCCCAACAATGAGGACCTTACGAGCCGGATCATCCTCGGGGAAACGCTGCAGCAGGCCCAAGAAGGTTTGTTGAGTGTAAAACGAATGCAGCAAAATAAAGAAAGCCAGCGCATTGGGAGAAGATTTGTTTTCCAGCAAGACAATGAGCCCAAGCATAAAGCCAAAGCTTACACAGGTGTGACTTCAAAATAACAGCGTTAGTGTAGAGGAGTGGCCGAGACAGAGTCCAGATCTCAATCCACTGGAGAATTGTTTGGTCAACTTGAAAAAATTTGTTCACTCAACGATCAATATGCAGTTTGATAGAGCGGTTTTGCAAAGAACCATGGCGTAAAAAAATGTCAGAGGGGATACAGAGGGACCTGTGCACTCAAGGCTACCATCTGCAAAATACTGACTTGAAGGGGGTGAATACTTGTGATCAATTATTTTGTGTTTCATATCTCTAATTAATTTAGACCTCTCTGTGGACATCTGTTGTTACACTGAAATTAAAAAGTCTTTTCAAGTTGATCATGTTTCTATGTTAATTAATGTTGACTTATGTTTATTTTTTATTGTGTCTTTTATTTTTCTATTCATTTTGTAAAGCACTTTGAGCTACATTTTTTTTGTATGAATATGTGCTATATAACAATAAATGTTGATTGATTGATTGATTGATCAATGTTAGAAAAGACAAATTAACTCCACTGTCCTTTACTGTTGAATAACAATAAAATTTGAAAACTCCCAAGGGGTGAATAATTTTTTATATTTTTTTATTGTTTATAACAGCTGTCATGTGTGTTTAGTGTCATTGTCTTCTTGTACCTTTTCATCATTACAGTAAATGATCTGAACATGAAACCTATGGGATTACCTGAAAAGAAGCACCTGACTGAGAGAGCCAATAAAAGCTAGAAGCGGTGGGGCTGATCCGACCAGACCTAAAAAAGTGAAGCTGCAGTAGCAAAGGGCAGAGAAAAGAGACAAGGGACAGCATCAGAGAGAAAGTTGCAGATATTATGGGGAAAACTACGCTACCTACAGAAGATGTCAAGTGAACCTGGGTTCATTTTTAAGGCAGGCAACACTGACGATTGTTTCACCTTTTCTTGCTCTTCTATGTCTTTTTATTTGTAGCCTGCAGACCAAACCTGTATACAGGACTCCAGATAAAGCCCCACCAGTGAGTTATAAAGATTGAGCAGACCCTCCTGTGACTTGTACTCCACACGTCAAGAAGCTATAAACCTGACATTCTGTTAGCTGTCTTAATGGATTCTAAACAACGTCTGGAAGCTGATAGTGACGAGTCCACTATGACTCCTAAATCCTTCTCATAAGGTGTACTTTCAACTTTAAGACCTCATACTGTGTATTTAAACAATACATTTTTAATTCCTACATGGAATACTTTACATTTACCGACATTACATTTTATCTGCCACAAACATTCTCAAGCCTGTATGGTATCCATGTCCCTCTGTGACGATTCATTGGATTCGAGATTATCAGCCAATCCTCCAATCTGCAAACTTAACCAATTTATTTAATTCCTATCCAAATCACTTACAGTTGTGCTTGAAAGTTTATGAACCCTTTAGAATTTTCGATATTTCTGCATAAATATGACCTAAAACATCATCAGATTTTCACTCGAGTCCTAAAAGTAGATAAAGAGAAACCAGTTAAACAAATGAGACAAAAATATTATACTTGGTCATTTATTTATTAAGGAAAATGATCGAATATTACATATTTGTGAGTGGCAAAAGGATGTGAACCTCACGAATTAGCAGTTAATTTGAAGGTGAAATTCGAGTCCGGTGTTTTCAGTCAATGGGATGCCAATCAGGTGTGAGTGGGCACCCTGTGTTATTTAAAGAACAGGATCTATCAAAGTCTGCTCTTCACAACACATGTTTGTGGAAGTGTATCATGGCAAGGTCAAAGGAGATTTCTGAGGACCTCACAAAAAGAGTTGTTGATGCTCATCAGGGTGGAAAAGGTTACAAAACCATCTCTAAAGAGTTTGGACTCCACCAGTCCACAGTCAGACAGATTGTGTACAAATGGAGGAAATTCAAGACCATTGTGACCCTCCCCAGGAGTGGTCGACCAACAAAGATCACTCCAAGAGCAAGGCACACGTGTAATAGTCGGCGAGGACACAAAGGACCCCAGGGGAACTTCTAAGCACCTGAAGGCCTCTCTCACATTGGCTAATGTTCATGTTCATGAGTCCACCATCAGATAGATAGATAAGAACTTTATTTATCCCGAGGGAAATTCTTTTGTCATATACATGCTCAGTGTAACAAGAGGAATAAAGATAAGGTAATAAAGAGTTAAAAAGATCAGTAATAATAGTGCAAACAGAATAACTAAATAAACAGAAAAACAATATAACTCTCATATCAAATAACTATAACTATAACTAATAGTTTGTACTATAACTATATAACTTATTTGTGCAAAGCACTGAACAACAATGGTATGCATGGCAGGGTGGCAAGGAGAAAGCCACTGCTCTCCAAAAAAAACATTGCTGCTCGTCTGCAGTTTGCTAAAGATCACGTGGACAAACCAGAAGGCTATTGGAAGAATGTTTTGTGGACGGATGAGACCAAAATAGAACTTTTTGGTTTAAATGAGAAGCGTTATGTTTGGAGAAAGGAAAACACTGCATTCCAGCATAAGAACCTTATCTCATCTGTGAAACATGGCGGTGGTAGTATCATGGTTTGGGCCTGTTTTGATGCATCTGGGCCTGGATGGCTTGCCTTCATTGACGGAATAACGAATTCTGAATGATATCAGAGGATTCTAAAGGAAAATATCAGAACATCTGTCCATGAACTGAATCTCAAGAGAAGGTGGGTCATGCAGCAAGACAACGACCCTAAGCACACAAGTCGTTCTACCAAAGAATGGCTAAAGAAGAATAAAGTGAATGTTCTGGAATGGCCAAGTCAAAGTCCTGACCTTAATCCAATCGAAATGTTGTGGAAGAACCTGAAGTGAGCAGTTCATGTGAGGAAACCCACCAACATCCCAGAGTTGAAGCCGTTCTGTACGGAGGAATGGGCGAAAATTCCTCCAAGCCAGTGTGCAGGAATGATCAGAAGTTACCGGAAATGTTTAGTTGAGTTATTGGGGGTCACAGCAGATACTGAAAGCAAAGGTTCACAAACTTTTGCCACTCACAAATATGTAATATTGGATCTTTTTCCTCAATAAATAAATGACCAAGTATAATATTTTTGTCTCATCTGTTTAACTCGTTTTTTTTTATCTAGTTTTAGGACTTGAGTGAAAATCTGATGATGTTTTAGGTCATATTTATGCAGAAATATAGAAAATTATAAAGGGCTCACAAACTTTCAAGCACAACTGTATATATATTAAAAATAGCCATGATCGAAGCACTGACCCCTGCTGGACACCATTCTTAACATCATTAACCAATTTTGATAAGGTTTCTCACCCCATCACCCTCTGTTTCCTGTGTCTGAGCCAATTCTGCCCCATCTACACACCACACACCCTGAACTCCCACTTCTTTTACTTTGATGCCCGACCTCTCAGGTGGCACCTTATCAAATGATTTCTGAAAGTCCAGATAAATAATATCATCTGCTCTGCTTTCATTATACCCTTTAACTGCATTCTCATATAATTCCAGCATGTTAGTAAAACAGGACCTCCTTCGTGAACATCACATTCAACATCTCATTGTCAGAAATGGTGAAATCTGCCAACATTCCGATTCAGAATATTTGGAGGGTTTTCAAGATAAACTGAATGATACAAAGTCTTCAGCCACTCATTCAAGGTTGTGGTGGGGCCGAAACTTCTCTCAGCAGCACAAGGAACGACATTTTTAAAAATATTTTATCTTCAAGGAAAAGAAATATAATCCTCCTACGGACATTGCTGGCATACCACTGAAATCACATAACGCTTACAGAAGTGACGGAATATGACTGGCACAAAAAAAGATAACCATGTAAAATAAACATAATAAACCGACTACAGTATGCTACCTTTAAACAACAAACCTCAGAAATGGCATAAATGAAACAAAAACAATTGAAATTATTAAAAAGACTACTTGGAATGTTGATAACACGTTTGACAATGTCCACATGGCACAACATTCAGGCGACTAAGTTAGCCGACAAGAAAGGCAAAGAGCATTTCACGTATTTTATCTAATTTATCTAGTTTTTTTTAAATAGTTTTGTTACAATGAGTCGCATTTAAAAGTAACCTTGATAATAGAATGTAATTCCTTGTGCTAACAGACAATATAAAATCTGCATTTTTAAAGAGCACTTTACAATGGAGTTCAAAACGGAGCACAAAGAGGCTTGTGGCGGCTCAATGGGTTTCACATACAGCAGACTGCAATTCAAGTCATGTGACAATGGCATCGACTGACGTGTGTTAGTGGTGGACAGTCTGTCACTAATTGTTATGCAATTTTCTTAAAAAAAAAAATATTAAAAGTCCAAATCTTATTGAAGAATTTCATCACAAAGGGTTATCAACAGAAGAAATTAATACACGGGCAATCCTAGAACCAAGAAATGATGAAGTCAAATGAATTAACGTGAAAATTGTCGATTGGTTACACTGCAAATTGGTTAAATGTGTATTAATTGACTCTGCTGAAACAGTTGGTGGTGATGGTGCGGAAGATGAAAACATCAACTTACAATATCCCGTAGAATATCTACAACTGTTAACACCGACCGGTCTCCCACCAGCCGAATTACTATTGAAAGAAGACTGTATTGTAATGTTATTTTGTAATTTATGTAGAGTGATAGGCCAGGCAACAGAACAAGATTAGTTGTATTCAAAATTGGTCGAACAATTCTGACATGTAAAATTTTAACAGGCAACAAGAAAAGTAATGCAGTACATCTAACATTAGACACCAAAGGAGATCTTGATATGCCATTCGTATTAAAACGTTTACAGTTTCCCATTAGAATAGTTTTTGCTACGACAATTAAAAAAATCACAGGGACAAACATTCGAAAAATTCGGTTTATTTATTAAACAGAAAGAAGCGAAATTCACTCACGGGCAGTTATACGTTGTGTTGTCACGATGTAAGTCTAAACATGGAATCAAAATTCTATGCAATATTGACAAAAAGTTAATTCCACATATTGTTTTTACTGAAGTTTTACAGTAAACGTGTAAGTTTAAAAAGTATTTGCGTGTTAATTTCAAAATCCAAACAGAACGAAAATGTATAACGCAACGAATACCTCTAACGCAACATGAAACATAATTTTCTTTCAAATTTATTTTTTTTTATTATTTTTTAATATGGTTAATTACTCGCTGTAATGTAAAATAGTTAGTTCTATTATGCATACGTAATAATTCCCATGAAAATAACAATCTGTTTAAATTGTACCTCTGCCTCCCCATACGTGAGCAGCAGAGCCGCAAAGTGGCTAGCATGTAGCACTTGCCCGGGGACTGGCGAGCAAAGTGAGCAGGGGGCAGAGCCCCCTAGTTATATAAAAAGGGCAAAACTTGAAAAGGAATTGATTTATTGTATAACAGGAATACGAATGGCGCACAATGGGCAAGAAGATCAGGGGCTTGCCATGACTGTTTGTGTGTATCTAGGACTGAAATATCAGGGCATGGGAGCGAGAGATTAGGAGTTTAAGCAACTGAAGTACCCCCATCTCCCGATGCCACTGTCCATTTTTAATCCTGTCCTCTGTTTGTATCATTCAGGGCTGCTATGCATTTCCTGAGTTGTTAATCAGTTCAAACACTGTATAGCTGCAGGTAGATAATGTCGGTTCTTTACAATAATAATCTGCAGATTACACTATTCAATCAAATCGGTCTTATATATGCTTTACACAATTGTTTTCTCCTTCTATTTATCTCTAGAGACGTTTTTCCTCTTTTACATAACTTATCTAATGCAGCAGGACAAGGCACTGCCGTATGAGCTGTTTGCCTGTATTCCTTGTCCAGCATTGGGCATCTGCTGTCCAGGAAAAATTGAAACAGTAAATGAATTTGCAGTTGAAGTCACACAGAACATTCCTCCAATTTAAAACGGACGAGTTAACAGATTCGTCAAAGCTTCTGACAGGGACATTTTGAAATTTTAAAACTTTATACAGTGCGATTGGTTCAAGATATCTGAATTAAAACTGAACTGAAAGAATCAGCATGATATATTTCAACAAAATTGGTCCATGGGGGGGCCGAGTTCTATAATGCGGACAGACAATGACATGGGCTTTCGCAATAGATATTTCACGCATTATATGCAAAAGCACCAAAAAACTGATTATGACGCATAACATAAAAGTCTATGATTTCCAAAAATGCTTGGAGAAGCTGGGTGACGTTTGGAAAAGCATCACAAACTGACTAACACATAGGTGTTGAATGATCAACAAATACTGCAGTCAGTCTGGTGTTGCACCAGTCATTTTCCTACATCAGCACAAGGTGTGGGTAACATAAAAACAACGACAATGAAATTTATTTCTATAGCACATTTTCATACAAATAATATAGCTTTACATGATGAGGAAGGAGAAAAAAGACAAAATAAACAAGAATTTAAATTAGGAAACACTAACTAACATAGTATAAAAGTAAGGTCCAATGGCCAGGGAGGACAGAAAAAACAAAAAGAAACTCCAGGCGGCAGGAGAACAAAATAAAATCAGTAGGGATTCAGAGGCCACGAGACCACTCAGCCCACTCTAGGCATTCTACCTCACATAAATGACCTCAATCAGTCCTCATGGTATTCAGGGTTCTCATGGAAGAACTTGATGATGACAGTCATGTGGACTTCTGGCCTTTAATCCATCAATGGTGGTACATCACAGTGCTTTGATTAGGTGGTGGTGGCGCAGAAAGAACAAGCAGGAAGACAATGTCTCCGCTGTCACATCCATCATAGTCACACTTTTACTTTTATACAATAAATTCATTTAACTTAAACTACTTACCTGACAAAATTTTACGCTTACTACTCCAGAGTTCTTGTAATTTTTTTTCTTCTGCTTCTTCTTTGGATTAACACAGTCAAACTCGACCTACAGGAGTCAATGAAACACATATGAATTATTTTTTTTTTTTTTAATTTTTATTAATTTTATTACAATCAATACATAGCAATCAAGTTTTTACAAAAAAAAGAATTATGCTAAGAACAGATCGATCCCCACCCTTGAGAGAGAGAGCAAGCCAAACGGTGTAAAATTTAAGGCTTGTAAAAATACCTAAATCAACAAATTCTCTGTGCTTTATAAAATCATTTCAAAATATTACTGATTAGATCCTGCCATGTTTTGAAAAAAGTCTGCACAGATCCTCTAACTGAGTATTTGATTTTTTCCAATTTTAAATAATATAACACATCGGTTTCCCACTGACTTAAAAGAGGAGAGTTTGGGTTCTTCCAGTTTATCAGAATAAGTCTGCGTGCCAACAGTGTAGTGAATGCAATCACAATTTGTTTGTCTTTCTCCACTTTAAGATCCTCTGGAAGAACCCCAAACACAGCTGTTAATGGGTTAGGAGGGATTGTGAGTCCAAGGCTGTCTGAGAGGTAATTAAAATTTTTGCCCAGAATAATGTTAATTTGGAGCAGGCCCAGAACATGTGAACTAGTGAGGCTGGGGCTTGGTTGCAACGCTCGAGGTTGGAACATGCCCTGGAAACATTTTGAGAGTTTTAGTCGAGACAGATGTGCTCATATATAATTTTGAGTTGTATAATTGTATGCTTTGCGCATATGGAGTTCGAGTGAATTCTCTGCATTGCTACTTTCCACTCCTTTTCTGATATATTAATTGAGAGATCATTTTCCCAGTGTCCTCTTGGATCTTTGAAAGGAAGGGATTGTAAAAGGATTTTATATATTGTAGAGATGGAGTCTAACTCCTTGAAATTGAGCAATAATTTTTCCAGCGTGGATGAGGGTGCAAGATGAGGAAAATCTGGAAGGTTCTGTTTAACAAAGTTCCTGATTTGAAGATAGTGAAAGAAATTTGTAGCTGGAATGTTAAATTTGGAATGTAATTGTTCATAGGATGCAAAGACGTTATCTATATAAAGATCTCTAAGCAAGTTAATTCCTAATTTTTCCAGATATTAAAAACTGCATATGTTTGTGAGGGTTGAAAGAGGTGGTTCTCTTGCAGAGGTGCCACAGATAGAAGCTTCTCCGTCTTAAAATGCTTTCTACATTGGTTCCAGATTCTAAGTGAGAGGAGCACAATTGGGTTATTAGTGTATTGCCGATAACGTGTGTTTATTGGAGCACAAAGCAAGGAATACAAAGAAGTACTGCAGGATTTTACTTCTATTGCGGTCCATGCCTGTATATGTTCTTCTATTTGTGTCCAGGTTCTTATCGCCTGTATATTTGCCGCCCAGTAATAAAACTGGAAGTTAGGTAGAGCCATGCCGCAACACATATGAATTAAAAGACCTTTTTGACAATATACAAATTAGGTTCAATTAACTCTTCCAGGGGCGATGTCAACATTTTGCCAAAAGGAGGAGTTGACGATGGTAATCGACTGTAAACTGTGACAAAGCCAACAGTTATGTTTTAAATGGACTCTCGTTGCTAGAAGGAAAGTTAGATTCATTGGTTTGACTGAGATTTCCTGCACTCGTGCGAGTAGCTAGGCGCAAACAACGGCAAAAATGGCACTGACATCTGGCAAGAGATCAAAGCGAATGCGTAAAGCAAAATACTCCGTGGACGACGTTCGGCCTGTTATCTCTGAACTGGACTATAACTTGTCGGACTCAGATTTTGAAACAAGTGATTGAAAACGAATGTGAGGTTCCAGCTTCAGTTGACTGGTCCCCAGCTAATTGTCGCACTGACAATGTTCGCCAGGGAGGACTGCCACTTAACAATGATAAGAGGTAGAAACCAGACTGCAATGCACTGCGACCGTGTCTCAGGCCACACAAAGACAGTCTGGCAGCAAGCCTGCCACATATTCTTAGCAAACTGGCAGCCGCTGCATGCAGCAACAGATGTTTTATGTTGACTTCTGTGTGAAACCATTGCTTTTTGGAAAAAATATTCAGCCCTCAAAGAGTTAAAGAAAATGCGTCAACATGCAATAACTAATTAATCAAAACGAGAGAATCAAAGAATTCTATCCAAGGTTAGGAGGGAATAAAGCTGCCAGTAGTTCTAAAACTTCTGTTGATTTTTAATTCAACCAATCTTATAACTAGCAACTCATTTCTGGTTTTAATTGAGCTCCTTATTTAATGTAATAAATGTCTGAAAAATACAGAAAAAGTAAAAATTAACACCCAAGGATCTTTTTACATACAGTGGCATATAAAAGTATTCAATCCCATTAAAAATCATTGTAATTTTCAGCATGACAAAAGGACACCGATGTCTATAAGGTTCTGAATGGTGTAGCGGATGTTCGCCAAACCGATCATGCACAAACAAGGACAAAAAAAAAACAAAGTACAAAAACAACAAAAAACTGCACTGAAAAGGAGAGCCCTGAGCCGCTGCATGCGTGCCGCCATGCTCCTAGCTTAATCGAAGTAGACTTGGCACTTTTTATAACTGTTTGGTTAGTACATTAGAAAAATTATTGGTGTTTTGGTAAATTATGCACATTATATTATATATCAAAAATGCCGGCAGTCTCAAATTCTCGCCGATAAACATTATAAATACAGTAATCCCTCGCTATATCGCGCTTCGACTTTTGTGGTTTCACTCTATCGCGGATTTTAAATGTAAGCACATCTAAATATATATCACATATTTTTCGCTGGTTCACGGATTTCTGCAGACAGTGGGTCTTTTAATTTATGCTACACGCTTCCTCAGTTTGTTTGCCCTGTTAATTTCATACAAGGGACGCTATTGGCGGATGGCTTAGAAGCTACCCAATCAGAGCATGTATTACATATTAACTAAAACTCCTCAATGCTATAAGATATGCATCCCGCGCGGAGCTTGATTGTTTGCTTGTCTCTGCCTCTCTCTCACCCTCTCGGACATTCTCTGCGCCTGATGGAGGGGCTGTTTGCTTAAAAGATAGTGACGCTTCTCTAAAAAAAATGCCGCTTTATTGCGGTGCTCGGCATATTTAAAAGCACAAAAGCACACGTATTGATTTTTTGATTGTTGCTTTAATCTCGCTCTCTCTCTGACGTTCTCTGCGCCTGACGGAGGAGATGTGAGCAGAGGGGCTGTTTGCTTAGAAGATACTGACGCTCCTCTAAAAAATGCCGGCAAACTTAAAAGCACACGTATTGATTTTTTGATTGTTTGCTTTTCTTTGCGAGCTCTCTCTCTCTCTCCCTCTGAAATTCTCTGCTCCTGAAGAGAAGAAGATCTATTTGCATTCTTTTAATTGTGAGAAAGAACTGTCATCTCTGTCTTGTCATGGAGCACAGTTTAAACTTTTGACTAAAGGGTGTTATTTCATGTCTAGAGGGCTCTAATAATGTTAACAGTGTGGGAGAGTTTCTAAGGGCTTAAAATATATAAAAATAACCATACAAACATATGGTTTCTACTTCGCGGATTTTCGTCTATCGCGGGGGTTCTGGAACGCAACCCCCGCGATCGAGGAGGGATTACTGTATACCCGAAGAGACACTTTTAAGGAAATTTAGAAAATTTTGCTTGGAGAAGGGGGTCGGCTTAAATACCGGTCATCGGCAAATACATGTAATTTAGTAGGTAGAGAAGGGGTTCGGCTAATATACCGGGTCGGCCTGTATTCCGGGATCTACGGTATGTATACATTTATCCATTCAGTATTTTTAAAGTGTAACAAATACATTTCCAACGTCCAAATAAAGCATTTTTTGTAGATCTTTAACTGAAGAAGAAAAACTCTTTAAGTATTCAAGCCCTACACATCCATACTTTGCTGAGAACGTTTTGCTGCAAGAACAGCCTTCATTCTTCTGGGCATGTAAGTACATCCCAGTTCTGCACATTGTTCAGGAGGAATTCTTCCCCATTCTTTTTGGCAGAATTGATAGAGATCTTCTAGGGTGATGGGATGAAGCCTCTGGACAGCAGTTTTCAAACAGCACTACAGATACTCAGTATGGTTAAGAATCGGGCTTTGACTTAGCTATTCCAAAACATTCACCTTTCTTCTTTTGAGCCTTTTCAGTGTCACGTTTGCCTTAGGCCGGGTTTATACTTCAGGCCACGCCACGCGAAGCATGTTGCAGCGTTAGCTCCTGCTACACAAGCGTTTTACTGTTTATTCTTGCGCGCGTACTTTAAGTAAATCTGGAGGAATCCACCAGGTGGCAGTACGAGATATTATCACGGTGAGAACAGGTTTGGCTTCGCCAATTTGTGAATTGCCTGGAACAGCCATTAAATTCTGATGGCACCTTACCGCAATATCTCTGAAAAGGATGTTTAATGATTAAATCCATCCATCCAGGGATGTACCCATTCTAGCTAGCACTGGGCACGAGGCGGAAACAATCCCTAGACAGGGCATCAGCTCATCGCAAGGTGAATACAGGAACACACATACACAGGCATCATTTTTGTGTCACCAAATCTGCATATCTTTGGAAAGAAACTGAAGCAAACTGAGGAAATCCATCAGGAAAACATGCAAACTCCAAGCAGAGAATACCAGCAACGTGACTCCCAGCAAGACAGCAGTGCTACCACTCCGCCGCCGTGTCACCCCTATGTGTGTAATTATTAACAGTATTCATGATTTAAACAAAATTAACAATGTATCTGTAAAATGTAACATACATACTGTAATGCATTTCATCATGAAAGCGATCTCAAGTATAAATCTAAGGATTCTAAATGTGCAGAGAGTTGGAATATCATACATTTCATGTGTTCTGTGTGGTGATCTATTGCCGCTTCTGTTAGGTCAGGAGGAAGTCCCAGAAGCTCGTAGCGATTAAAAACTGGGATGGCGTTTACGACGGTCTGCTTTAATGATAAAGTAAAGTATGAGGTTAAATTTCCACTTTAGTCACAAAATACACCTTTTTGCCATGTCTTTAATTTTTTTGCTCTGTGGCTGTACATTATGTTGCTGTTGTGAATTTGCAAAAAAAAAAAAAAATAAAAAAAAGACAGCACAAAAGACGGTATGTGAGACTTAAAATGTGTCTTGTCATTACGATCGGGAATATACGACGCTTAAATATAAAAGCACCACGAATGCATTTGTATGTCGGCATTTTGCTTCACCACATCGAACCATTCATCAAACATCAAAGCGCGCATATCGATCCTGTAGGATCCGCATTGCGACTTTCTGTCACATGTTCATAGTAAACAGCAACTTTTATCACACTGCGCCCCCTGACTTTTTGCTGGTACTGCAACTCGCGCACACGTCGCATTTATTTCTATGGACCAGCTTAGGAGAACGCATCAAATGAATGCTGTGAACGTGTGGCAGCCATGATGCATGCGCGTACACATACTGAGCATGAAGTTTAAACGAGCTCTTATGCTTAGGGTCATTGTTATGTTCAAAGATGCATCTTCTCCTGAGCCATTGGTTCATAGCAGACTGGAACAAGTTCTCCTGCAATATTGTGTGCTATTTGTGTCCATCCATTATCCCTTCAATCGTGACAAGATTCCCAGTCCAAGCCCATGAAAAGCACCCCCATAGCATGAAGCTGCTGCCACCATATTACACCATAGATACAGTGTTTCTTAAGACATGGGAGATGTTCGTTTTATGCTACACATCCATCTTTGAAGTCTGGCCAGAAAGTTCTATTTCTGGTCTCATCTCACCATAAAACCTCTTCCCATACCTTAACTGGGTCTTCCTCAAGCTTTGTAGCAAATGTCATATATGCCTTTATGTGGACCTTCTTAAGGAATGGCTTCTTTCTTGCTACCCTCCTGTAGGGGCCTGTGTTACTTAGAGCTCTTGAAATTGCGGACCCCCTGCACCTTCACTCCAGTTTTAGCCAAAGAGCACGGCAGATGTCTTAGAGGGATGATTGGATTTTTAGTGGCCTCTTTCACCAGTTAATGTCGCGCTCCGATGTTTAGTTCTGAGGGACGGTCTGTTCTAGTCTAGCCTTCCACTTTCTGATGACGGATCCAACAATGCTCAATGGGACATTCAAACTTTCAAACCACTTTCAAACCATGTCCTGCCTTGTACATTTTAATGACTTTGTTTCTCACATCAGCAGAAAACTCCTGTGTCTTTATTTTTGAACTTATTGTCCGACAGACTATGATCCTTAAAAAAGGGGGCTTTTTACGGTTTGGTGGGACAGGCTGGTCATGCACATCAGTTTATGTATCGATTCTATGTACAAGAGCTTGTCCGCCAGCACAGAAATAAACTCAGTAATGTTACTGATCCAATCATTTTTGGTGATTTCAACAAAAACTGCTGTACTGTTTCACTTTGCAATTATTTCTATAGGACCGCCACATGAAATGATACTTTTTTTGTAATTAAAAATATCTAAATAAGACGGCTCCTGTTCAGTTTTGCTGGCCATGTAAGCCAAATTAAAACAGAACAAAATCCCTATGCCTCAAACAAAACAAAATGTATATTCTGCCTTCCAATCCTTTATTTCAACCTGTAACAGATGCCATTCCTGAGCAGTGTCAAATCACAGAGTCTACACAAACAGCACTGATTTAGTGGGGCCGAACAACAGAAAGCATTTCTTTGACATGAGGGAGTGAGACTAGAGTACCTGAAGACATTCCATCCAGACGCCACACTGACACTACCCAGATCTGGATTTGAATACAAGGTCCTGGCAGCCATGTAAAACAATGCATGAAGATGCCAGGCATGTTGACTTAAATCACGACATTAATTAGCAGTCGCGCACTGACGTTTAAACCGAACATTAACTAATCTAAATGTACAAAACAGAGTGCTCGGCTTTGACTTACAGGTGAAGTGCGCGATGCTTGTTGAAGCTCCTTCATTTTCGTTTCGAAGATGCCAATTAAATCATGTGAGCCATCATTGTCATAGTCATAACACTCCACCTAAAAAAAAAGAAATGCAGGTTAAGAAAACCAAACTAAATACAACTGATTTTTTTTTTTCTATAGTTCGATTGCAATTTAGAATAATGAGAAAAAAAAACAAACCATGCTTTAAAACCATGTAAAACGTCTGCATGCTTGGAATAAAGTTTCCCATGAAATGTGAGACAGATGTTTTAAAACAAGCACCATAAAACAAAAGGCCACAGCAACGACAACACTTGGATTACAATAGTAAAAGAAACCCACTTTTTATTGAATGCAAAGTATATGTGTGGCTATTAGGACCATAACTCATAAAGGTCACACATTTTAGTCAAAACAGAACCTGTAAGCCATTGTCAGACGCTCTAACATAATGACATGTTGCGTTCAAAGAAGCTATCTGAGGTCAATATCCAATAGAAGAACACCATAAACTTTAAAGAATGTGCAGGTACAATGAACTAAACACTTAAGTAATGACATTTTATTGCTACTTGAATAACAAAACACATTTATTTTGCATTCCAACAGATGGCATACCACAACTGTTAGCATTTCTACAGGAATTCCTGTAACAAATGCTCTACTTATGTTTATGCTGAGTCTGTTTACACAATGAAACACCAAAGAATGAGCTTCAAATGAAATATGCAGTTTGCAAGCATCATAATGTTAAAATGAATTACGCTAACACGCCGCAATCTCATGATCATCTGTTCAGCTTTATGCGAAGGGGCCACTTGAAGGCTGATTTATATTTCATTTATATGTTGGGCCTTGGGCGGCACCGTGGTGCAGTGGTAGCGCTGCTACCTCGCAGTAAGGAGACCTGGGTTCACTTCCCAGGTTCTCCCCGTGTCTGCGTGGGTTTCCTCCCACAGTCCAAAGACGTGCAGGTTAGGCGCATTGGCCGTCCTAAATTGTCCCTAGTGTGCGGTGGGCTGGCGCCCTGTCCGGGGTTTGTATCCTGCCTTGTTGGCTGGGATTGGCTCCAGCAGACCCCCGTGACCCTGTAGTTAGGATATAGCTGGTTGGATAATGGATGTTGGGCCTTCTCCTCTTCTTCACTAGGTTCTCAACCACTCAGATCTGCTAAAGCCTCATTTGCATGGTATAAAATCTCAGACCAGACTCTCTTCATATGTAGCTCCTAGCTGGCAGAACAAGCTGCCCACCTCCATTCATTGCTCTGACTCTCTTAAAGTGTTCTAGTAGCATTTGAAGACCCTTTTGTTTGGTGAATTTCTGTCTAACTGAGATTGGTTGTTAGGTTTTGTTAAATCTGTGATTTGTAACTCATTTTTATTTTGTTGTGAGCTCTTCTCTTGTTATGATGAATTTTGTCCCTTGTCTTTTACACTTGTCAACAGTTACTCAATTATGTTGCCTTCTTTTGTAAGTCACTTTAGATATAAGTATCTGCTAAGGTAATAAATGTACATGTAAGAATATACAGAATACACAAACTGGTAACATTTTTTTTATATACTATATTACTATATAAATCGCGGGGGAAAAGCTCTTTTTGCATGAACTTTTGGGGGTCAGAGTGCAGGGTCAGCCATTGTACAGCACCCCTACATCAATTTTCAGGTTAAGGGCCTTGGTCACGGGCCCAACGGAGCAGGATCCCTTCTGACAGTAATGAGACTTGAACTGGCAACCTTCCACATACCAGCACAAATCCTTAGCCTCAGAGCTGCCACTCCGCCATTCAGCTGAAATCACACCATGAGACTTGGCCAAAGTGTTCAAAGCTGATCCGAAAGTTTTCTTTGCTCTTGTCTGGACTGGCTAAAGTTCATCTTCATATTAAGTGTAGATCTGGCCTAAGCTACAACAAAGCACCTCACCCTGAGCTAAATTTAAACAATGTGTGCAAAACAGCCTGGCACCCAAAGTATTCAAATACCACATGGCAAAGACAAACAGGGCATTCCAATGCAAGCAAAGCTTTTTGCCTGAACACAAGGCAACTGTAATGGTGGTCTACACAGAATCAGGCATCTTCTTAATGGTCTGGAATTATACAAATGCTTTAGCTATATCACCTGTGCACACATGTTCTTACTGGGATCGACTATTAATTCTCTTCATAATTTTAATCAATCCAGTTAGGCCACCTCTTAATACTTTGAGGTACGAGGTATGAGTTAAGTCGTATTTCATTGATCCTGTCAAAACGAGACATAAGAGAGAACTCGTACCTCAGTACACAGCCTCCATAAATGCAGCCAGCATTAGGGCGGAGTGGTGGCTCTGAGGCTAAGGATTTGCGCGGGTATCCCAAAGGTTGCCGGTTCGAATCCCCGTAACTGCCAAAAGAGATCCTACTCTGCTGGGCCTATGAGCAAGGCCCTTAACCTGCAATTGCTCCAGGGGCGCTGTACAATGGCTGACCCTGCGCTCTGACCCCAAGGGGTATGCGAAAACTAACAAATTCCTAATACAAGAAATTATATAAGGCGAAGTAAAGAACAAAAAAAAAAAAAAAAGCTTGCAGCCACGTCTTAGTTACCTACTATAGTGCTGCCATCTAGTGTACAGCCACAGGTTTTTTAATCACAATAGCTTGTGGAAAATAATGTTAAAAAAAGTTAGTTATCACAAAAAATATAAAAAGCTGCTGATGTTTTGAAACAACTAGATTTGTTGCAAGATCAATATTTTGATGATAATGACAGTGATCAAGATAATGAGGGATGA
The DNA here is from genome assembly GCF_016835505.1 of Polypterus senegalus. NCBI lineage: Eukaryota > Metazoa > Chordata > Cladistia > Polypteriformes > Polypteridae > Polypterus > Polypterus senegalus. The sequence goes on along the minus strand of NC_053158.1, from coordinate 4,431,367 downwards.
TGTGGAACCTGTTGGCTCCGGTAATGATGCTGATAGCTGCCCAGTAGGAGTTTCATCATCGCAAGGCATCCAACTTGCCACAACAGCACTACGGGGACAATCCGCCAACCACTGAGCACAAACAGACACCAATAACCAAATGTGTTCTGTGCAATATACAAGGACAGCGCGAGAAACGTGTTACATTTACGCCACATGTTCTTCTACACCTGCAGTCTGCGTGGTGCCATCCTTCAAGGACTCTCTTTCAAATGGAGACTTCTAAGTTGTGTTGCTAGCAAAAATACAGTTTCTTTACATTTTAGACAGAGTTCCTGTTGATGATAACACTGTTGCTTTCTGATACATTTCTTTACACTTTTTACGAGTTTCCACTCAGTTCATTACTTATCATATATGCATTGACCAATTCTGCAGCGTCCTGGAAATAAATGGTCCAGTAGTCAATGTGTTAACCAACCTCTTCTCATTTAAAATAGAACGGTTCAACTCAGTTTAATGGGACGGCTGGTATGAATGGCCTGAGTTCATCAAGAATATCCTCAATGCTTCTTCAGTCTTTCCTGATAGCTTATACCTCACAGTCCTAAATCAGTCCTTCTCTGTCACTGCTATATCTTTTCTGTAATATGACAACCAAAAATGCACTCAGTATACTCCATTAAATAGCTTAAGTGTAACCTTACTTGAATAATTCACCATCAGTATATTTAACATTTGCCATTACTGTTCTCAATACACTTCAATTTCTCATCGGCTGCCTTCTTTTACTGCCAATATACTGAAAGAATTTCCTTGGGCCATTTTTCGTTTCCAACAATACATTTTTTTAATATTTCTTATGGGTCCAGACTTGGAATAATTTTCATATTTCAGAGAAAGCAATCAAGAAATGCAGTAAAAATAAATATTATTATTATTAATATTAATAATATTTATAATGTGCTTTTTCCATGCTCAAGGGAAACAGGGCCACATTAGTGAATATTAATTCATAAGTCATTGAGTAAGCATGTATCTAGAAGTTTCTTCAATTTATGGATTTATTTATAGGTTGAAGTTTAGTTGTCAGTCAATGAAATACTCGAATGAGCAACACGTGTGATCCAGGAGAATTTGACTATGGAATGATCAATAGTGTCTCACGTGTTGGTGTTTCAGCATTTTAGAAACAGCCCATCTAAAAGTTGTCCTCTTCTTCTTCTTCTTTTAGCTGCTCCCATTAGGGGTTGCCACAGCGGATCATCTTCTTCCATATCTTCCTGTCCCCGTCATCTTGTTTTGTTACACCATCACCTGCATGTCCTCTCTCTCACCACATCCATAAACCTTCTCTAAGGCCTTCCTCTTTTCCTCTTACCTGGCAGCTCCATCCTTAGCATCCTTCTCCTAATATACCAAGCGTCTCTTCTCTGCACATGTCCAAACCAACGCAATCTCGCCTCTCTGACTTTCTCTTCCAACTGACCAACTTGAGCTGACCCTCTAATGTCCTAATTTCTAATCCTATCCATCCTCGTCACACCCAATGCAAATCTTAGCATTTTTAACTCTGCTACCTCCAGTTCTGTCTCCTGCTTTCTGGTCAGTGCCACCGTCTCCAGCCCAAATAACATAGCTGGTCTCACTACCGTCCTGTAGACCTTCCCTTTCACTCTTGCTGATACCCGTCTGTCACAAATCACTCCTGAAACTCTTCTCCTCTCTTCCACAATCCCCATTACTCTGTACTGTTGATCCCAAATATTTAAACTCATCCACCTTCGCCAACTCTACTCCCTCATCCTCACCATTCCACTGAACTCCCTCTCATACACACACGTGTATTCTGTCCTGGTGGTCCTACTGACCTTCATTCCTCTCCTCTCATATCTCCATCTCTCCAGGATCTCCTCAACCTGCTCTCTACTATCACTACAGATCACAATGTCATCAGCAAACATTATCATCCATGGGGACTCCTGTCTAATCTTGTCTGTCAACCTGTCCACCACCATTGAAAATAAGAAGCCGATCTCTGATGTAATCCCACCTCCACATTGAATGCATCTGTCACTCCTACCGCAGACCTCGCCACTGTCACATTTCCCTCGTTCATATCCTGTACAACTCTTACATACTTCTCTGCCACTCCCGACTTCCTCAAACAATACCACAGCTCCTCTCAGTCACCCTGTCATATGCTTTCTCCAGGTCCACAACGATGCAATGCAACTCCTTCTGGCCATCTCTAAACTTCTCCATCAACATCCTCAGAGCAAACATCACATCTGTGGTGCTCCTTCTTGGCATGAAAACATCCTGCTGCTCACTAATCATCACCTCACTTCTTAACTGAGCTTCCACTACTCTTTCCCATAACCTCATGCCGTAGCTTATCAATGTTATCCCCCTGCAGTTACTGCAGTCCTGCACCTCCCCCTTAGTCTTAAATATCGGCCCACCAGTCCACTTCTTCTCCACTCCTCAGGCATCCTCTCACTTTCCAAGATTCCATTAAACAATCAGGTTAAAAACTCCACTGCCATCTCTCCTAAACACCTCCATGATCCCACAGGTATGTCATCTGGACCAATGGCCTTTCCATTTTTCATCCTCTTCATAGCTGTCCTTACTTCCTCCTTGCTAATCCATTGCACTTCCTGATTCACTATCTCCACATCATCCAACCTCTTCTCTCTCTCATTCTCTTCATTCATTAGCCTCTCAAAGAACTCTTTCCATCTGCTAAACACACTCTCCTCACTTGTGAGTAAGTTTCCATCTTTATCCTTTATCACCCTAACCTACTGCTCATCTTTCCCACCCCGGCCCCTCTCTGTAGCCCACCAGTCCTTTTCTCCCTCCTTAGTGTCCAACCTCTCATACAACTCATCAAACACCTTTTCTTTAGCCTTCATCACCTCTCTCTTCACCTTGCGCCTTATCTCCTTGTCTCCCATTAAAAGCCCAAGATAGAGTTAGATGCAGAGATAACCCATAGATTTTAAGAAACTGGTAAGAATTAAGGCAGGGTAAAGGTCAGTTTTAAGATGTATGGAGACAAGACATGAAGAGTAAAGGAAGCACAGGAGAACAAGTTGGATGTGGCAGAAATGAGAATGTTGAGATGGATGTGTGGAGTTAAAAAATAGAGGAAAGAATAAGAAATGAGACAATCAGAGGTACAACAAAAGTGGGAGAGATACCTAAGAAATTGCAAGAAAGGAGGATGAAGTGGTATGGACATGTGATGAGGAGAGATAATGAATATATGGGACAAAGAGTAATAGGAATGGAAGTAAGATGGAAATGAAAGCGAGGGAGGCTAAAGTGGGTGTAGATGGATAAAGTAAAAGAAGATCTGAAGGAGAAGAAGAAAAAGAAGAAGGAGAAGAACAAGAAGAACAAGAACAAGAAGAAGAAGAAACAGCCAAACTACATTCACACACTGTAGTCTCTAAGACAGTTTATACAGTAGGAGGTGGTAAACACAAAACAACCAGCAACTGGCAGTTGTGCAGGCAAGAAAAAAAATTCTTATGAGACAAAGATTACAGGAGAATGGCCAGACTCATTCAAGCAGAGAGGCCACAAATAGTAAAATAAAAGCAATTTACAAGTGTGGTGTGTAGAAGGACATCTCTGAACAAACAGCAAGACCGACCTTAAGGTGAACAGGCTATAGCAGCAGAAGACCATGTTGGTTTCCATGCCTATGAGGCTAGAGTAGGCTTGTGATTCGTAAAACTGGATGATTTAAAACTAGAACAAAATTCCAGCTGGTCTACTTAGTGGCAGAATATAGCATACGTCGCATAAATCTACAAATCTATGCTGCCGTGTGTCAATGGTACACAATGCTGACAGTAGTATAATGGTGTAGCGAATGTTTTGTTGTCACCCCTCTTTAACCTCCTTAGAATTATGTTCACCACAGGAAAAAGAGCCAAAACTGATGATTTTTATTCAATAAGAAAAAAAATGTTCTTATGGGTAACAGAAACATGTAAATACCAAAACATCAAAATAAATACAGTAGAAAAGGTATGTCGAGTGTCCACTGCTGCAGCGATGCAGATTTAGTACACATCCTTTGTGTGATACACTTTGAGACAGTTGCCAACACTCCCAGACGTCGCAATTAGGACACTAAAAGTTTTTTTGCCCACTCTTCTTATCTTTTTTTTCTGTTGCTTGCATACAATTTGGTAGAACGTTATTGTCTGATGCATAATGAATGATTTCCCTTGTGTTTTTATAGAGTACCACAGCACAAGGCTTAGTCACATCCACATTTCTCCTGACCCGAACATTGACAGTTGCTGCATTGTAAAGCAGTGATTAGAGGGCTTGTCTTGCTTGTCCTTCCACTCGACCACAATTATTTTGTCTTTCTGTCAAGCATCTACTGTTACACCAGGTGACCATCACTGCAGGTCAATAGTACAGCGTCGTATCATGATACATCTGAGTTTACTTTGTTTTGTTGTTATTTATTCTTTAATATATATTACCTAATCTTAATTTTTTTTTCTCTTCTTGAAACTTTCTTTTGTCATGTAAAGCACTTATATGAAAATTAGTCGTGTAAGCCCATGCTGTAAAAAGCCCGAGGTCCTAGAAACTACTGAAATCATCAGAAAAAATTGAAATGTAGAGATGTCAGGTAATTGAAAGGAACTACTCTGGGCGTCTCTGTCCTAGGAGGATTTGTTTTGCAGACGTGCTCACCTCGCTTGTGCATTAGCAACGGGAAGAAAAGTAAAAGGGATACCATTTGGCCGATGTTAGCGGCTAAGCGACTTTGTCTTTCTTTGGAGTTTTCGTTTTGCTGACGTGCTCGCCTTGTGTTGGGTTTCCTTGAAGGCTGAGCCCTAACCCTGAGTCCACCTCTCACTTTCGGGCTGGACAGACACACACACTTCCACATGTACATGTGCTATATAAGTAAATGTTACTATTATCCTTTTTACTTTGGTCAACTTCTGATAACCAATTCATATTGTCGTTACTATCACTCGACTTGAACAAATGCTTCAGTTTCAGTTCCTTCTAAAATTGCCTTTACAGCTTTTCATTTGCAATGATTTATCTCACTGGAAGCTCCACCCCACTCATGAATATTGATGACTTATCTTACAGGCAGAACACATAGAAATACTTATGATTTTTTTACAGCATGATGTCATGTCATCCACTAGATGGCAGCAGAATACTGTCCTGAGTGCTTTTTGGGCTTAAATATTTTAAGGGGATCATTAAACTTCACCCTGAGTCTGACTCGAGGTTAACCATAACTGCACAGAATTACAAGCCTGTGGCTAACAGAAATCAATGAGAGTAAGGAAATGAAAGCACACACAGAAGTGAAGTCTTCATGGTTTCACAAAAACACAAGCATTTATTCAAACACATGCTACTCACATACGATTCTTCCTGCAGGAATGCAGACTCTGCTTCCATCCAAGGCAAAAGACCAAACCGCAGACGGGAGAGAAAACAAATACGTACAACTGTACAAAGCCTATATTTTAAAATTTCAGATCTAGAAAGAGCTACACAGTCAAAAATTAAATAAAAAAAGAACTATAAAAGCAAAGATTTTTCCTCTGCCTGTAAGGAAATGGCTGTCTGGACTCACCTACTGAATTTTTATAGCTTATCCATGGAATAATACATGTAACTAAAATAAATATTACCACAGCAGAATTTTAATATATATGACTTAGCCCCTGATGGCACAGTGATGAAGACCTGGGTTCACATCACAACCAGGTCACTGCAAGTATGGAGGTTTAATGTTCTCACCATTGTCTTGTGTTTTCTTCATACGCCCAGAAAAGGTACCTTCTGTTAAATCAATATTAGTCGATATTAGTCTGGAATGAAGGCCGATTCTGGTCTTGTGATAAATGCTCCCAGGACAGGCTCTGACTGCCCATGGAATAGATAAGGGAACTGCTAGTGCACAAAAATAAAAAGATGGATATCATATTCTGGTGCCTGATGTATGGGCTCAGTACTAGAAGCAGAGGTTAACATTCTGGTGGGGACACCACAACAATCAAGAAGAAACACCAGCAATGCACAGAGCAGAGCGTGATCACTCTTTGAAAGTTTTAGAAACTCTGTGGTGGAATTACTCAATGAAAGAAATGATGCAGGCCCAACCAATGCCTTAACCCTTTCGGCTCCGACATCCTATCACTAGTACATAAATCCCGGACGTGCTACTATTAGCGCAGACTGGAGAGACTGGCAAACAGTCCGCGAAACACGGAAGTGAAAATGGAAGCTTCCGGACCATACAGTATGCACCACATATAAGTAGCTGCGCTTTCAATTTTATTTCCTCAAGAAGACTGAAGTATTTGGCAGCTATTGTATAATAATAGTGATTTTTTTTTTTTGCTTTTTATTTCATTTTTGAGCTTCCTAGACACCCCAAAGGTAGAATATATCACAAAGTAATTTTTCCCATAAAAACAGAAAATCCAGGGCCGAAAGGGTTAATTGCATAATTTAATCATAACTCAGGCCGTCTTTACTAACCAGCCACATTTAACACTTTCACCTCTAGCTGAAAAAATTCTGATGTGTGTTTTTCTATAATAATAATAATAATAATATTATTATCTCACTATTAAAAGAGCTTTACACAGTGAGATAGGCGTCACTTCAACCCCCACTAATGTGCAGCATCCATCTGAATGGGGCAACGGCAGCCATTATTGCACCAGTATGCTCACCACACATTAGCTGTTAGGTGGTGAAAGGGTGAAAGAGAGATAGCCAATTAGAGACAGGGGATGATTAGGGTACCAGAATAACCAGGGCGTGGTGGGAAATTTAGCCAGGACACTGGATTACACCCTACTCTTTACGAAGGATGGCCTGGGATCTCTAATGTCCACAAACAGTTAGGACTTTGATTTTAGGTCTCATCCGAAGGACAGCGCCATGTTCAGTGCCCCCGTCACTGCACTGGGGCATAAGGATCCACATTCAGACCTGCTGACCTCTTCCAGCAGCAATCCAAGCTTTTCCTGGATGGTCTCCCATCCAAGTTCTGGCCAGGCTCAAACATGCTTAACTTCAGGTGGATGACCTGTTCTAAAATTCATCCTTTAGTCCTTTAACTTAATATTCTTGTCTATTTAAATCGCTTGCTATATAAATATAATTATTATGATGATGATAATTAGGATGAAGTCAAGTGAAGACCAGACACTGCTCATCGCCTGCCTAATATGATCCTATGGTAAAGTATTGAGCTGGCAGAATCATGCTATGGGATCTCTAAATTAATTAAAAGATGTGGGCTTAGCTGTTTAGGCAGCAATCTTGTGTAAACGTTATGGTACTCCAAGTCATCATGCACTAAGGCACTTGCAGATCCATAGCTGAAATCCAAATGTGCAACATAATGATTATGTGACAACATAATCTGTTTGTCTTCTGCGATGAAGGGATTCGCCATGTTGATGTGGGCTTACATGTGCAATGTTGATGGTCGACCAGATTGAGCTTCATCTATTACCTGCTTTGTTCTACCTATTCATAAACTTTAAGTCAAGTCCTGCTGTTTTTCAATTGCATAAATGAGCCCAACAGCCTTTGGGGAATTTCAGCAGACTTCACTCCTTCTGCTTAAAGAAATCTCACCATGGCACATTGATGAATTGATGAATTAATGAAGAGTGCTGCGTAATTGAATTAACTACAAGATATTGCGAATGTGCTGCATGGCATCAGCTTATAACTGCTGCAGTCATCACCTAATTTTCAAATTGCCTTTACCTTTTGATTTATTTTTGCATCAGTGCATCTGAAAGAAAAGGGCAGCATGCAAACCCTAAGAAACTGCAGAGTATTTATACAAAACAACAAAAATGTCAAAAATGAACAATCACAAGATCTTAAGTCTTATAGCATTAAATATATTCATACATAAACGTAGGCTACACGCAGTTTCTTTGAACAAAAAAGTCCTCAAAATGATGGCAAAGTGATACTTAAAGTAATCCTGTGAAACAATTACAAAGAATATTCCAAATAACAAAAGGGAATGATATCAGACTGTTATAGTTTCAGTATTTGTGGAGTTTATTTGTGATGAAAGGGCAAAAGAAAAATATATGTGTATTGTGTAAGGACATCTAGATATATAATCCTAAACTGCAGTGTCAATATCAGTATAAAAATACAAACTGCACAAAAAAATCTAAGGAACAATTTGAAAACACATCAGATCTCAATGGGAAAAGGAATCCTGCTGGCTATCTCTACAGAGTGGCCCAGATCTAATTATGCAGATCCGGATCATCTGGATGACTATGATTTATGCAGGGACGATTCCAGTTCGGCGCAAAGATGATTCTTCATGTTGTCATTTCGCACACTTCTCAATGGTCCGGGATTTTTTGGTTGATTTTCTATGTAATAAACTTAATAAGTTATAGCATAATAAAAATTGCATAATTAGATCTGGATCACCCTATACTGATGGACTGATATGGTGATGTGTTAGGAACAAAAGGATGGCACCCGCATCGTTTGATGGAAATGAAAATGATCAACCTACAGAGGGCTGAATTCAACGACACCCAGAAAATCAAAGGGAACAAAATGATGTGGCAGGCAGGTGAGTCCATTTGGCCGAAATTTCATTGCAGCAACTCCAAATCGTACTCAGTAGTTTGTATGGCCCCCACATGCTTGTATGCATGGCTAACAACGTCCTAATGAGACGACGGATGGTGTCCTGGGGGAATCTCCTCCTAGATCTGAAGCAGGGCATCACTGAGCTCCTGGACAGTCTGAGGTGCAACATGGCGTCGTCAGATGGACTGAAACATAAAGACTCACCCAGAGGTGTTCTATTGGATTGAGGTCAGGCAAGCAGAGCGAGGAGGCCAGTCAATGGTATCAATTCCTTCATCCTCTTGCCACATGACGCCATTGTCGTGCACTAGGAGTAACCCAGGAGCCACTGCACCAGCATTGGTCTGACAATGGGTCTAAGGACTTCATCCCGATACCTAATGGCAGTCGAGGTGCCGTTGTCTGGCCTGTAGAGGTCTGTGCGTCCCTCCATGGATATGCCTTCCCAGATATACCATCACTGACCCACCACCAAACCGGTCATGCTGAACGATGTTACGGGCAGCATAACGTTCTCCACGGCTTCTCCAGAGCCATTCACGTCTGTTACATTTGCTCAGGGTGAACCTGCTCTGATCTGTGAAAAGCAACAGGGCGCCAGTGGTGGACCTGCCAATTCTGGTATTCTATGGCAAATGCCAATTGAGCTCCACGGTGCCCACTAGAGGACGTCGGACCCTCAGGCCACCCTCATGAAGTCTGTTTCTGATCGTTTGGACAGAGACATTTACACCAGTGGCCGGTCTGCCTGCTGGAGGTCATTTTGTAGGCTCTGCCAGTGCTCATCCTGTTCCTCCTTACCCAAAGGAGAAGATACCGGTGGGTCCTGCTGATGGGTTAAGGACCTTCTACAAGGGGCCCTCTCCAGCTCTCCTAGAGTAACTGCCTGTCTCCTGGAATCTCCTCCATGCCCTTGAGACTGGGCTGGGAGACACAGCAAACCTTCTGGCAATGACATGTATTGAAGTGCCATCCTGGAGAAGTTGGACTACCTGTGCCAGCTCTGTATGGTCCAGGTATGGCCTCCTGCTAACAGTAGTGACACTGACCAAGTGACAAATGCAAAACGAGTGAAATAACAGATGAGGACGGAAAAATGTCAGTGGCCTCCCTCCAGCTGTTAAACCATTTATTCCTGTTTTGGGGGTCGTCTCATTGTTGTCCCCTCTAGTGCACCAAAGCAGCTGAAACTGATGAACAACCCCCTCTGCTACATCACTGACCAGATCAATAGCCCACAAGTTTCACTGACTTGATGCTATACTCGGATTAAAATGTCTTCCTTTCATTTTTTTGAGCAGTTTATTTACTGTATATACTGTCACGGGCATGTGCATTTGGAACAGCTTACAGGCTCAGATAATGGCAACTTCCCAGCAGAACACAGGAGGGCGCTGTTGGCAAACACCTTATCTCTTCCTCTCTCTTCAGACTAAAAGACTGACAGCTTTATCACCTTTGATATCACTTCCAGTGTCCACCTGCCTAGACCCCATTCTTCCTGCCAGAAGTCCTTAATTGCAGAAGCTCTGCCTTCGTGGAAACTCACGTCTGCAACAGCTTTTCCTTTTCAATCTGTTTATAACCCACATTTTGTTTAATTTCCACGGGGTTTGTTTACAGGTGTCCAACACTGAACCACTGATACAAGGTAGGATGGATCCATGCTTTCATGATGCTGACACCAGATTCCTAATGTTGCAGCAGAAATTGAGACTCATCAGACCAGGCAATGTTTTCCCAATCTTCTATTGTCCAATTTTGGTGGGCCCGTGCAAACTGTAGCCTCAGTTGCCTGTTCTTAGCTGACAGGAGTGGCAACCGCTGTGGTCTCTTAATGCTGTAGCCCATCTGCTTCAAGGTTCGACATGCTGTGCATTTAGAGAGATGCTTTTCTGCAATCCTCGATTGTAACGAATGCTTATTTGAGTTCCTGTTGCCTTTCTATCAGCTTTAACCAGTCTGGTCATTCTCCTCTGACCTCTGGCATCAAAAAGGCATTCTCATCCAGAGAACTGTCGCTCACTGGATATTTTCCCAGTTTCCGACCATTCAAACCCTAGAGATGGTTATAGATGAAAATCACAGTAGATCCGCAGTTTCTGAAATACTCAGAGCAGCTCGTCTGGCACCAACAACCATGCCACTTTCAAAATCACTTAAATCACCGTTCTTCCGAATTCTGATGCTCAGTTTGAACTTCAGCAGGTCGTCTTGACAACGTCTACATGGCTAAATGCACTGAGTTGGTGCAATGTGCTGATTAGCTGATTAGATATTTGCATTTGAACAAGCATTTGAACGTCTGTACCTAATAAAATGGCCAGCGAGTGTATATATAGTCCATGTACGATACAAATTCATTACAAATATTTCAAGGTTCTAATACAACTCCTTAAATATTAGAATTAAACACTGAAAAATCAATTACATCACATAATAATAAAAACAAATTATTATGATGTGTTAAGCATGCAAACATATCAGTGGATCAAAGTAAAGATCTTTATAGATTGTACCTTGATTGGTTTCTCCATGTCACCACCGCACAGAGACTGCAAATTTATTTTAAATGGCCTCCACACAGGGTTTAAATTGTTTTTGATGACCTGCCAAAAAAACAAAAAACCAAAAGAATTGAAACAGGGTGGGCAATAATAGGTTTACAGTTGTGAGTACGCAAAACAGACTTGATTCTTACAAGAATGTGTAAATAATGAGGGCCGGCAATTTGAGCACATTGTAACATCCTTTGGAATTAATAATGCTACTGTAATAATCATAGCCTGCATGACTTTCCCATACAAAAAACTGTAAACCAACTTTTTGTATTGGATCAATATTTATTTACTCACTGGGTATACACAACATTTTACCTAGCGATATTCAATAGAAAATGCCATCAAAAAGTGCTATTCATATCCAGACTGACAAAGATTATATTTTACAAGTCATGTTGAATTTGATAGCCATGAACAAGCAACTATAGCAGGGGTTTCATTTTTATGAATTATCAAAGAGGGAAGGAAGGGGCCACTTGAATCTCTTAATCAGATTAATTTGGTATTTCTCTTTATGAATCTCTCAAGTGTGAAATACAGCATCATTCTAACACTGAATGGCCTCTTACTGAAATACAAATTCACGCACACACGTAACCCATTTTTATGCCTGCATAATCAAATTCACGGGCCAGGACAGGATATGTCTATTATAGGACACTCACTTACAGGTGCATCTCAATAAATTAAGAGTATATTCCAAAATATCCAAACAAACTACATCCTTGGATAAATAAGGGTGTTTTCCTAACTATTACAAAGCCTTGCACCCATTATTTTTCACTTAGGGGTGTACTCACTTTTGTTGCCAGCGGTTTAGACATTAATCGCTGTGTGTTGAGTTATTTTGAGGGGACAACAAATTTACACTGTGATACAAGCTGTACACGGACTACTTTACATTGGATCAAAGTGTCATATCTTCAGTTTTGTCCCATGAAAAGATATAATCAAATATTTACAAAAATGTGAGGGGTGTACTCACTTTTGTGAGATATTGTATATATACAGTATATATATACTTTTTTTTGGCTCATGGCCTTTTAGAAGTTCAGATTTTAATGCACAGTTATGTTGACATTATTGTTTGCATCCATTCTGACATCACTGTAAAGTACTGAATTTGTAAATGAGTTGCTTTTTAAATTCCTATGGGATAAAACTCATTAGGGAATACGCCTTTTGTGGTCGATGCGCTGATACAGCATGTAGCCGCACGCACCACACAACGAATGCCTTAATAAGAGATTAAAAAAAATGAAGATATACAATGTCCTATAATAATATTCAGAAGTGATATACACTACAGTACAATGTCAGTCATGATGTACTAAGTGTCACTGCTAATTCAACTCTGTCTTTACCTCTGTTCTATGTGCCAACTGCCATCCGGTTTCTGTTTGCTTGTAGAACTCCAGGAATGGGTCAGATTTACCAAAGAAATCCTGAAAGCAAGACACATTTACTTGTGATTAATGCATTTATATTTACTTATTTAGCTGGCACCTTTATCCAAGGTGATTTACATTTGAGATACAACTGACTCTATTTCTTTAATTTTTCCAATTGAAGCACAGGCAGGAGAAGTGACTTGCTCATGGTCGCACAGTGGTGTCAGTAGTGGGATTTGAAAACACAATCTCAGCGTTTATGGTCCAAAGCCTTAAACACTAAGCCACACCGCCTGCATTTATACATTTAAATGTATCAAAAACCAAAACACAAGAGGATAAATAGTTTTAAACATCACAAACATGTTTAACATGACATAAAGTAAACAAAAAATGAAGAAACAGGTTCTATCTTTTCTAGATTTACTTCTGAAAAATAATTCATAAGTAAATACTGCAACTTTGATTCTAACATTAGCAAAGAAGATCTCAAGGTGATGATAAAGACCGCTATTTTCCATACTAATCAAACTGGCATTGTTAATACACACCGCTAAAGTTGAATCTATGACACTTGTGCAAAAGTCACCATAACTATACATAATCTATACAGAAGCTACAGTATATTCAGTATATGCATTGTTTTTGCACCTTTTCTGCCATTTCAATATACAGTAAAACCTTGGATTGCAAGTAACTTGGTCTGCGAATATTTTGCAAGACGAGCTAAAATTTTTAATACATTTTAACTTGATAAACAAGCGAGGTCTTGCAACACGAGTAGTACATCTACACTTTGTCTGCAGCCAGAGTCCTCTCACACACAAAGCGTCCTGCTCACATCTCCCCTGTTCTCTCCCAGCATCACTGGTTACCGGTTCCATCAAGGATTAAATTCAAGATTCTGCTTCTCACCTTCAAAGCCCTCCATAACCTTGTCCCCCCTCTACCTCACTCAGCTCTCAGCTCCTTACACTCCTTGTCGCTCTCTCAGGTCTTCATGCAGTAATCTCCTTACTGTCCCATGCACCAGGCTCTCCACCATGGGAAGCAGGTCCTTCAGTGTTATGGCCCCCTCAACTCTGGAACTCTCTTCCTCAGTCTCTCCAAGTTTGCTCCTCTTTCTGCACTTTTAAATCTCAACTGAAAACTTTCTCCTTCTACGAACTTTTATCATCTGTGTAATTTAGTTTTTTTTTTACTCTGTATGTAAAGCGACCTTGGGTTTGTGAAAGGCGCTCAATAAATGGAACTTATTATTATTATTATTATTATTTATAACCCCTATTGGGTTTCCTGGTGACAAAAATGCTTGATAGGACACCACATACAGCACCTTCAGAAAGTCTTCAGACCTTTCAGTTTTTCCACATTTTGTTATGTTGTAGCCTTGTGCTAAAGTCACTTTAATTCAAGGCTGTGGTGTGTTGGACTGGTAGCATCACTTCAAGAGAGGTCCACCAAATTGATCCATTAATTAAAAGGACAAGCTCAGCTATAAGACACCCTGTGGACCTCCTGGAGGTAGTAGTGGAGAAGAGAATGAAAACAGAACTGAGTGCCATTATCACCAATGCTGCACACCCTCTTCATGACACACTACCACTGAGGACATTCAGTCAATGAATCGTCGGCAGAAGTGTGTCCAGAAACATGACTGGGGGTCCTTTATACTAACAGCAATACATCTGTATATCACTTCAAAGGGAACACCAAGTGAGAAGTTTTCTTTCAGTTTAGATTTTCTTCCTTTTTAGTAATTCTAGTGTGTGTTCAGACCATAGTGTGCGTGCGCATGTGTATTTATCCATTTATGTATTTATTTCTTGAAAGAGTTTCTGTTTTTTTCATGTTCTCCCCATATCTGCATGGGTTTCCTCCGGCTGCTTCGGTTTCCTCCCACAGTCCAAAGACATGCAGGTTAGGTGCATTGTCCCTAGTGTGTGCTTGGTGTGTGTGTTGTGTGTGTGTGTGTGTGTGTGTGAGCCCTGCGGTGGACTGGCGCCCTGCACAGGGCTTTCTTCCTGCCTTGAGCCCTGTGCTGGCTGGGAGTTTCTGTCTTCTTATTCTTATTCTTTCATAGTTATTCAGTTCTTCCTATGAGGTCACCATTCTGTGACCTTCTGAAAAAAGCCCGATTTCCCAATGTGGACAAATTAATTTCTAAAGTTCTATCCCAGTTTTTTTAGATTAAAATCTTAATATCAAAAATGCACTGAAAGATTTAGAGTATGGACTGAAATGTATACTTCATACCTTGTTATCAAGTTTTCTGGCCTCCATCTCAAATTTGACTACACGGTTGTCCTTTACCTCTTCAGCAGAAATCTAGGGGGGGAAAAAAATTAAAGCTACATTAATAAAAAATATCAATACTTTAGATTTATACTGGCATGCAAGAGTTATTATAGCCAAATGGAAACTTATTTGGTCATGTGTAGTGAAGAGTAATCCCTGCTGAATTCACTTTGACTCGAGCTGGGTGAAAGCATTGAAAGGTGCGGACATTTCCACTAACTTGGCAAAATCAAAGAAACTGAACTAGTGGATAAAGCGGATAATAATGAGTGGATAATAATGGTTCAAAGGTCTTTTGAAAGATGAGATTTAACACCACGGTTTCCACCGTACAAACCATCAATACCAGAATGCCCCAGGGCTGCGTGTCGTCTCCCGTACTGCACATATTATACACAAACGATTGCCAGGCCTGCACCTTCTATAAATACACAGACAACAGAGCACTGGTGGGGTTCTTAAAGGCTGATACTCTGTCCAGTCAGTATTCTGATAGAGATGTAGAATACATTACTAAACTGTGTTTTTCAGATTTTCTCATAATAAATGAAAACTAGAGGTATGGTCAGTGATTTTAGGAAAATAAAGACAGAGGTCCCATGGCGAAGCAGCAGATCATGTCAAATCCTACAAATATTGAGGGGAGGAGATCAATAACCAGTTACAATTCAATCAAGAAAAGGACATTTTTCTTGCGTTAAATTGGACGACCTTTGTGTGAACTGCCACATTCAAAATACTTTTACCTATTCTGCAAAACTGTGTTTTCTTTCACCTAAATCTGCATTTTCGATAACAAACATGCCCAAGACAAAGTCAAACTCCAGTGCATGATTAGAGCCCTGAGTTGGGACACTGGGGAGAAACAAAAATCAATGCAACAGCTTCAGCATATAAAGCCCTGGTTCTTCAAATGTTCTATCAAATACTCAACCATTACACACATCCACTGCATTGTATATTTAATTTTGACTGTGGCACTAAACATTCTTACAATGTCCAATAAAGATTTCCAGATCTAAGAAATCATCTGTATCCTCAGCAATTAGGCTGTTTATTGTGAACAGGTAACTGGAGGACATGTCCATCACTGACAAGGTGGATTCACAATCACTACTGGTCAGTTAGATGGGCATAACATTGTTTAGCATATCTACTTGCTTAAATATTTATGTATCTCCTGGTCTCTGGAACTCACTACCACAAAACATTCCGGATGCAGATTCCCAACTTATTTTCAAATCTTGTCTTAAGACCTATCTATTTAGATTAGCTTACACTAAATGACCTTAGGCTGTATTCTTATTGCTGTATTTTCAGTTCCATAGATATAGATATACTAGGGGGTTCGCCCCCTGCTCATTTCGCTCACCAACCCCCCCAGCCTCATATGCGCCAGCCACTTCGTGTCTCTGCTGCTCGTGTTGTGAAGAGGAGGCTGAACGCACCCCAAGGAGACGCGGTTGCTCCTCTGAAACCCCCTCTTAAAACAGTGATAAAATTGGAAACAAATACAATTTTTTTTTTTTTTACCTCCTCTTTGCTCGATCAGCTTCTTGCTGCTTGCTCTGCAACTCGCACGGTACTTCAAACATTTAAAAGCCTGTACAGCAGCTGTCCTACTCTTTGTCTTTTATTTCCAGCCCCGGGCGTGCTTAAATCTCTTGGCACAAAGACTCGATTCGCGGGACGCAAGTCCTTGATATTTTTTAGTTAATAATTTAAATAATTTAAAAATCTAACAACATTACATTAAAGTTCGATACATTCTGAAAAGAATGATGCCAAACATATATATGTAATTTTTAAAATAAGCCCATTTAAAGCGTGATAAAAAAGTCACATAAAATCGCTGCACTTTTAGGCTTAGGATTTTATACATATTGAGTAGATGTATATGTGTATGTTCAGTCATATGAAAAAGTATGGGAACCCCTCTTAATTCTTTGGATTTTTGTTTCTCATTTCTTTCAAAGTAGCAACTTCCTTTTAATATCTGACATGCCTTATGAAAACAGTAGGATTTCAGCAGTGACATTAAATTTATTGGATTAACAGAAAATATGCAATATGCATTATAACAAAATTAGACAGGTGCAGAAATGTGGGCACCACAACAGAGATATGACATCAATACTTAGTTGAGCCTCCTTTTGCACATCTAACAGCCTCTGACGCTGTCCTCCTATAGGCTTTGAGCCATTCTGGATGGAGGTATTTTTTCTTCCATACAAAATCTCTCCAGTTCAGTAAAATTTGATGGCTGCCGAGCATGGACAGCCTGCTTCAAATCATCCCATAGATTTTCGATGATATTAAAGTCAGGGGACTGTGACAGCCATTCCAGAACATTGTACTTCTCCCTCTGCATAAATGCCTTTGCAGATTTCAAACTGTGTTTTGGCTCATTGTCTTGTTGGAATATCCAACCCCTGCGTAACTTCAACTTTGTTGTTTCTGTTGAACGTAGAGTCAATTATTATGCAGGCTGAGAGGGGTTCCCAAACTTTTTCATATGACTGTATATACCATTTGGTATAGGATTTGTAGAAGCAGTGTTAATGTTTCTGCTGCGCCATCTATTGGAATAACAAATGCAATGCATTTGCTAAAACTGTGATGCATCATCTTTTGGAATGACAAAGACATAACAACCAGACAGATACTTTGATTAAGGTGGGTATGTGATAAGGAAGTTTTTAAAATTGTCTGTAAACTTAATTAGAAACCAACAAAGTGACTTAAGCACCAGAGTTACGTGGTCATTCTTCTTATTTCAAAGTAGGATTCATGCTGCCGTGTTTCGAATTAGCTGTAGGGCAGCAAGTGAAGAGTTCAAACAGCTTGACCACATGTGACCACAGTTGAAAAATAACTACAGTATGTGATATTACAATTTGTCATCATGGTATCTGTTTTAAATATTTATAATACTAAAAACGGGTGCTACAGATATAACCAGGGTACTGGAGGAGAGATCACAAGTGAGCAAAGAGACACTGGTTGCTTGAAAAGGGATTGTGAGGAGCCAGCCACGTTCTTACAGTAGTGCAGAGATGAAGAAACGAGTGACTGTTTCCGATTTCATGAATATTTATTTGCATAGAAGTTTAGACGTTAAATTACAGCCTCTTTGTTGGACAGTTATCTTATCAGAAGATCTTGTTCATACATTGTTGCCCTCTGTTGCTAAATGAATCTTAGGTTGGAGATGTCTGTTAATATTTGACAGTGTATGTCAACACAGGTAACTCCAGTCTCTATATTGTACCTTGCCTGAAGTACAGGCCTGAGCTTATTGTAATCTACTCAGTTAGTCAATAAAAGTTGTCATTTTGTGCCACTTCTCATTGCATCCATAAATGGCTAACATGGTACATCACTCTAGTACAATGGCCTATTTGTTAGTGACACAATAAATACTGCCATTCACATAAGATCTGAATAACCGCCCGCTCCTGTCCCATCTCCAGTCTCAGTGCTCATTACAATACTTTACTGTCTGTATGTTTCTCTAACTCCGGCCAGATATACTCCCAGGGCCTTGACAACTCTTCAACTTCCAATCTGCCTTCCTCGCCCACACTGCTGCATCCACAGAGGTCAGGTCAGCCTGAAGCCATACCATACAGAATGAGACAAGACCAGAAGAATCTGAGTTTTTTTTTTTCCTTTTTAAACTTCTTAGCACATTTCTAAATGCAAATGTGAGGACACAGTAATTTTATCATGACTGATACAAAATGGAGACATACATACGGTGTTGTGTATGACGACAACTAAAGGAGAAGTCAAAAATGGCAGGCAGTGATGCGAAGTTGTGGCATACAATAGCCAAATTGAAAATGAACAGACTGGTTCAACCCTGAGAAAAAAAAGACACAAATTTTGCTCACTGACGTGATCTACACGCGAAAACAATTAGGTCAAAAAAAAAAAATGCACTTACAAGTTAAAATAAATCCATCCATCCATGTTCTAAACCCAATCATTTAGAACATTCAAGATATATGACTTAGAGGAGAAGTTCACTACTTTTCAAGTCAGTTATTTCTTTACAAACATCTTATACATAAACGTTTACGTGTGGAAGTGTATGTGTCTGTCTGTCCGGACCGGGTGGTTCCATTATTTTTTGATTAGATTTAAATCATGCCAAGACGCCCCCAAGTTAACGAGTCAGAAGAAGAAAGAAGTGAGTGGCTATAGCATGAACCTGAAAGAAAGCGACTTAGTTGCCAAAGTGAAACCGGCGAGGAAAGAGAAATTCGCTTAGCCGCTAATACACAAGCGAGCACATTCCGAGCGCTAATACACAAGCGAGGCGAGCACATCGGCAAAAGGAAACCTCCGAGGACAGAGAAACTCATTTAGCAGCTGATAGACCTGGGAGGCGAGCATGTCGGCAAAACAAAACCGGCGAGGAAAGAAAAACTCGTTTAGCCGTTAATACACAAATGAGATGAACACATCGGCAAAATGAAACCACCGAGGTAAGAGAAACTCGTTTAGCCATTTATAATCAAGTGAGACGAACACATCAGCAAAACAAAACGGAACTGACTTCGTTTTTACAGATTTGAAACAAAATGTAATTCAAGCGGGAGTTCTTACTTGATCGGCTGAAGGTGATACAGCATTGATTCCTCAAATTGATTTATGTCCATCTGAAACTGGATTGCCTTTCAGATTGAAATGGCGACAGTTTCCCGTAAAGCCAGCCTTTGCAATGACTATTAATAAGTTGCAAGGTCAAACACTGGATCGCATTGAATTGTATTTTCCGGAACCAGTTTTTGGGCATGGACAGTATATGTGGCGTTCTCCACAGTGAGACAAATGCCAAAGTGTCAAAGTAAAAGTAGAAGAATCCTCAGTTCACGGAAAGTTGATTAAAGATTGCAACAAGGTTTTTATACAGAATATCATTTACCATGAAGTTTTTTTAAGGTGTATGACATTGAATGTAAAGTCTACGGGGACAATGAAAATAATATCATGAGTGCCTACTTAACTGGGCCAGTGGGACAACATCAGACATACAATCGTGGCCGAAATTATCGGCACACCTGGAATTTTCCCAGAAAATTGTTGCAGTTACAAATGTTTTGGTATACACATGTTTATTTCCTTTATGTGCATTGGAACAACACAAAAAAACAGAGAAAAAAAGCCAAATCTGACATCATATCACACAGAACTCCAAAAATGGGACGGACAAAATTTTTGGCACCTTTTCAAAATTGTGGGTAAATCGTTTTATTTCAAGCATATGATGCTCATGTAAACTCACCTGTGGCAAGAAACAGGTGCTGGCAATATAGCAATCACACCTGAAGCCAGTTAAAATGGAGAAAAGTTGACTCAACCTTTCTGTTGTGTGTCTGAGTGTGCCACACTAAGTATGGAGAACAGAAAGAAGAGCAGAGAATTGTCTGAGGACTTGAGAACAAAATTGTGGAAAAATATCAACAATCTCAAGGCTACAAGTCCATCTCCAGAGATCTTCATGTTCCTTTGTCCACTGTGCGCAACATAATCAAGAAGTTCACAACACAGGGCACTGTAGCTCATCTCCCTGGATGTGGACGGAAGAGAAAAATTGATAAAAGACTGCAACGAAGGATAGTTCGAATGGTGGATAAACAGCCCCAATCAACTTCAAAACATATTCAAGCTGTTCTGCAGACTCAGGGTGCAACAGTGTCAGCTCGAACTATCCGTCGACATCTGAACAAAATGAAACGCTATGGCAGGAGAGCCAGGAGGACCCCACTGCTGACACAGAAACATAAAAAAGCCAGACTGGAGTTTGCCAAAATGTACTTGAGGAAGCCAAAATCCTTCTGGGCGAATGTCTTGTGGACAGATGAGACCAAGGTAGAGCTTTTTGGTAAAGCTCATCATTCTACTGTTTACATAAAAAAGAATGAGGCCTACGAAGAAAAGAACAACACAGTACCTACAGTCAAACATGTTTTGGGGATGTTTTGCTGCCTCTGGCACTGGATGTCTTGACTGTGTGCAAGGCATCATGAAATCTGAAGACTACTAGAAGATATTGGGGCGCAATGTAGGGCCCAGTGTCAGAAAGCTGGGTCTGCGTCAGAGGTCATGGGTGTTCCAGCAGGACAATGACCCCAAACATACCTCTAAAAGCACCCAGAAATGGTTGAAGACAAAGCACTGGAGAGTTCTGAAGTGGCCAGCAATGAGTCTGGATCTAAATCCGATTGAACACTTATGGAGAGATCTCCAAATTGCTGTTGGGAGAAGGCGCCCTTCAAATCTGAGAGACCTTGAGCAGTTTGTAAAAGAAGAGTGGTCGGAAATTTCACTTGAGAGGTGTAACAAGATTGTCGATGGTTATAGGAAGCGCTTGATTTCAGTTATTTTTTCCAAAGGGCGTGCAACCAAATATTAAGTTGAGGGTGCCAATAATTTTGTCCAGCCCGGTTTTTGAGTTTTGTGTGAAATGATGTCAGATTTGGCTTTTTTTCTCTGTTTTTTTGTGTTGTTCCAATGCACATAAAGGAAATAAACATGTGTATACCAAAACATTTGTAATTGCAACAATTTTCTGGGAGAAATGGTGCATTTTCTGGGAAAATTCCAGGGGTGCCGATAATTTCGCCATGATTGTAGATCCACATCCCTTGCCCAGAGTAGTTACTTTCAATTACCTGACATCTCTACATTTCAATTTTTTTTCTGACGATTTCAATAGTTTCTTACACAGTTAGTATTGTTTTTTTTTTTTTTTTTCGTTTTTTGAAGTTTAGTTAAGTTTTAAAGTAAAAACAGAGAAAATTGAAATAGCAAAAAAGGAAAAATTAATGTAAGAAAAGTTCAATTCTAAGCTTAATCTTGTTATATCTCAAATCGTTACTATTTACTTAACATTTCTGAACCATTTCAAGACGGTCAGAAAACTGTATGCTTATCCCATTTCTAAGCTTAAAATGGGTCTTTCAAGTCCCTCTTTACTGGGACTTGTTCCAAACAAACTGAGCTTATTATCACACTGTTATTCAGTTATAGTAAGAAGGTTCTATCTCTTGTTAACTATAGGGGGAAAAGACTATACCATAAGCTATGACTATGAAAGACATTAATATTCTATTCAAATTAAGCACAGTTAGTATTGACACAGTTAGTATTGTATATGAATTTGCCTAGCGGAACTGTGTTCTAAAGTCCACCACTTTCTATAGATATTAAAAAGTATCTTGTCCACACGAGCACTGTACATTGGTATTAACAGGACCCGAAGAATCACTGGAAAACAAAAGCCTTAAAACTTACCGAATACTGTACCTCCATTTTTCAAACCAAGACAGCTGTCAAGTACGTATCCACGTCTTGTGATTACACGAAGATTGCAAAACAGCTTATACATATCATTTTGTAACTACAAACACCAATATTATGGGATTTAGCCATTTTAAAAGAAACCCAGCCATGCATGACAGCTCATCACCTGTAGTCTTCCGTAATAACCCATCAGCCAGGGGAGTGGTGTCCTCTGGGATAATATAAAACATTTTTTTTATTTATTTTTTATTTTTATTTATATTGCGCTTTATATTTAATTGTCTTGATTTAGTTCTGTATTTATGTGAGAACTCACAGATCCTTACCTCGAGAAAAATAACACCAGGAATATACGATAAAATTACCGTATTTTTCGCTCCATAAGACGCACTTTTTTTCCCCCAAAATCGGGTGGAAATGTCCGTGCATCTTATGGAGCAAATATTGCATGACAGACCGTGATGTGTATTACCTGACCTTTCATCGGTAGCGACAGCTGTTAGAAGAGGAAGTGGCAGGCCCACGAGAAACCCATGGGGACGCTTAACACTAGAATTACCAGAGCCTACAAAAAAACTTGTAAATCCGTCCCACATTAAATTCCTTCGCACCTCTCCGTCAGCGTCGTTTGTCTTTGTAAATCTGCTATCACATCCCCCCACCGCCACACAGTTTTATCAGCTCAAGTCTGTTTACCTTCGTGTCAGTTGCTTAGAATTGTATAGAGTGAGAAGTCAAGCAAAATGACACATTTTATAAATACTATTTCATATGTGTTCCGTGTCTACAAATTACAAAGGTTAGCGTTGTTTTTTTTTTTTATTCAGTTTTATTCTCTCAGTCACATTCACGCTTCCCCCGATCTAACACTGCTGTTTTCACATAAAGACGTCCTATAACAGAGGTGAACTCAGATGATGACAAGTGTTCTACATTGGAGAAAGAATGCCGTCGCAGTACTTTGTATATGTACACGGGAAGCTCGGCAGTCTACTTGTGACTTTACGCTGTAGGAAGATAAGTAAATAAATCAACGTAAATAACATTCGATCTGGCTCTTATATACAAAGTACAGCGACGGCAGCTTCCACCTGCAGCTATAGCCTCTTCAGTACATGAGCGACTCTCCACACTAGTATTTAGATCTGGACGTGTATGTGCCCAAAAAAGAAGTCTGACTGCATTCTCATACCATTGCTTAGGAACTGAAGTGTTATTGTGCACTTTTCGTGGCACTACACATGTATTTTTTGAGCATGCCCGTGTCGATCAAACACAGGAAGCTCTGCAGTCTACTTGTGACTTTACACTGTAGGAAGTAAGTAAATAACTCAAGGTAAATAACATTCGATCTGGCTTTTATGCAAGTAACATATAAATGTTAATGTTTTGGGCACATTCACCATTCAAATCTAAACACTAATGTGGAGACTCGCTCGCATACTGAAGACTCTATAGCTGCAGGTGGAAGCTGCCATTAGCAATGCCTTAGATGGAACTGAAGATAGTTATCATATATGAAGATAGCGAAGAAAGTGATATCAGTGATTGTGAGAAACTGAGCTTCATAAATTCTGACACTAGCGATGAGGAGTTCTTGGGGTTTCCAGAAAACAAGAAGAGTGCTTTAACCTTAAAGTC